>NC_092232.1:17721527-17726527 GCF_036320965.1 Panulirus ornatus
TATCACTGTTCCTCGTATGCCTTATCCTCCTCCTCGATGGCTCTTCTTTCCGAATCCCTTACCTTTATTAGCTCTTCCGTATCATGCAACATGCACCTGAGAAGTCTGTGGAAGTGTTTCGTTCTCTCTTGTCCACAAAGTTATCAAAGATTCTTTGTTCCTCGTATCTTATCCTGTTGTATTAGTTTCTTACCCTCTTATCATGCCTTTCATATCATGGCTGCTGGAGTGCTTCACGTATCTTCACCAGAGCACATTCCTAAGCTCCTCATTTGGTTTTAACTTCACCTCCGTCCATGAGGCTAAAGATACCCATGTTCAGGAATTTTCGTGGGTGAATGTCACAAAACCGTCCCTTACGGTGTCCAGGTCTATGACTTCTGAGTCCCATCTCCCAGACTGTGTGATAATAAAGATAGTAAGAGTTTTGTATAGATTTTGACGATGATATCTCCTTTATGAGTCTGGTTTCATCGCTGCTTATTTTAATGTCCTCGTTCACCGATCAATCAAAGTAGAATTACTTGATCACATTTTCCAAAGGATGAATGATATTCTCCATATGTATTCCACTCTGTGTTCAAAATAAGTTCCATGAATGAGGTTGTGGCGTATCAGTTTCTCTGATCTTGGTGCGTTGAGTAACATTCTGGTATAGAGAAAGACCTTTAGCGTCTCATGACTCTGTCTCTGCCACAGTGATAATCCAACTGGAGTTCACCATAAGTACCTTTACTATCTTTGTCAAGTGCCTACTTTACTACCTCATGCACCAATCCGACTGTTCCGTTACTGTTATTTTTGTCACATGCTCGTGAGAGAGAGAGAGAGAGAGAGAGAGAGAGAGAGAGAGAGAGAGAGAGAGAGAGAGAGAGAGAGAGAGAGATGCATGCCTTTATGAAGTATTCAGCGGCTCCAGCCAGTAAGGAGATTCAGCGCGTGTCGACGTGCGAGAGTAAAAGCTCCCTGTAATCGTGTATCCAGCACTGGGGCGGCTCTATCACAAGATTTCTTTTCCCGCCAATTATACACGAGTGCGTCACCAGGCCTCGCGTGTTGGCGCGGTCCTCACATTGGGCAGACGACGCCCGTCACGACTAATCACCGACATCCTCAATACCGGTTTGACGCTGAAACTAATGGCATAAACAGTGACTCGCCTGATTTATCGAGGGGGTCGTGCCGAGTATGTTGGTGAGGCCGCCTTGGGCGGGGCGACGCTCACGCCTCGGTGTTAAGACACGACCAGTTTGCTCGCAAGAGAAATGTGCAGTCTAGATGGCTTGCGTGGCGTCCAAGAATTATATATACATATATATTCTTGGAGGAGTGTGGAGGTTTTCGATACGTTGATAAATCTAAAACATGTGTCCAGTGAGGTGGCGTGTTATTAAACTTGCCTCTTTAAGTATGGCGTACGTGCTTCATTATGACAGAGATAATTATAGAATGGGTCACAAATCACTAGTGTTAGAATAATTCTCAGTTCTAGCTCTTGTCTCTGATCATATCCCCAGTTATCTAATCTAATCTCTTATGGAACACTAAGGAGCTTGGACGTAGTGTACTTTTTCGCAGAAAACACGCATTTCCTCCTGCTTATCACCATCTGGAGAAAATCACTTTCAGAAGACCTCGCCAAGCATCAGCAAAGTGCCACAGCTTTAGCAGATGTCCTTAGAGGTTATAGATTTACTTTCAGAATAACGAAAGGAAAGAAAAAAAAAAAGTCATCCCACTCAAACCTAATCATAAGAACTGCTAATCATAAGAGCATTCCGTGGAAGCAAAGACATATGTCCTGATGAGTGACCTACAAAAGCAAGATGATGAATGATGCGTGTATTCCTGCAACGTCAGTTCCTCCGACCCACTGGCTCATGCACGTAGTTTGTTTCTGGCTTAGTGAATACTGCAATTTTGTTGTCAAGGACTCTCCATTCATCCTGTTAAGAACATAAGACGGAAGTATATATATATATATATATATATATATATATATATATATATATATATATATATATATATATATATATACATACGTGCATTATTTGTCCTGTCGTCGCCTTACAAACGCTAAAGGTATTCCAGTTATGAGAGATTCCCCTCATGATAGATTCCTTTAAAACGTAAATGAGAAAAATGCACATGTCTTAAAAGTATGTGATGACCAGCTACTTTAGATTCATCTTTTGCTACCTAAAGCTACTTCCTGTTCTCCGTTTCCCTAGAATGCTTACCAGAGAACCTCTGGAAGACATGGAAGACACAGACACCAGAATATTAATTACCACGCCTGTCACTTTTTCCTGAGGAGTAAGCAAGGGCCACAGCAGACACAAGGTCAGCAATATAAGTTGAAGCGAGGCCGAGATAACATCGACCTCCCTGCCAGACACAATTCCAGCCTCGAGAAGTATGAGCCGTCCAGAAAGCGTAGTGCTTCCAGTCATTTCTTCTTCGTTTCCAGCTGAATGTTAAGGTCCAAAATACGAAGGGTGTGCATTTATCATCGTGCAATACTGACTGTGGAACAACGGCACCTTTACTTCCCTTCGCGGGGATTCGAACTGGAGTTCTCGAGTTGAGCAACACAGTCTTTCTTCATGTGATGAGGATCTGAAGCCAAGTTGCCCTAGTTAGAAAATGGATCTTTCTTTACGCGACGATGATTCAAACATGGATTCACCAGATATGGACACAGATCCCTCTCTCCACGTGACTAGGATTCGAACTGGAGTTCCTGTGATACGGACGAAAGTCTTTCTTTACGTGGCGACGGCTCGAGCATGTGATTACGGTAGCTGTCACCCTGAAGGAAATTACACCCTCAGCCCCGCCCTGTTCATCCGGACTTGCAGAGCAAGTTGAATTCCTCTTCACTTGGTCTGTCGGTGTCGAAGCTACACAGTGTAGTCTCCCTCGATAAGGAACGAGTTTTACATAACCTATTCCTGCAGTTACCTCCAGCATAATCAGACATGTAATACATCACCCTCAACTTCCTGATGACCTAGTCTGCCCTCACATTCACCCTCGTCACCTCTTGAAGTGGCTACAGACACACACACACACACACACACACACGTAACTGGTGCGAGGAGATGCTCCTGGCAGTGGTGCCTACCGTCTCAACCGTCTCATCCGTCCGTCTGTCAGGCCAACCACACCCACTGTCATGATGAACGAGACAGAGGGAAGGGAGGGGAAGGAGGCGCCGTCATATCATGCCAGACGGACGCCCATCCCAGTGAGTGATCCTTCTACCGAATACTGTATACTTCTTTCGCCTCTTCCTGAGAGTGATTCATCTGGAAATGTGACAAGAAGACATGTGGAGGGGAAAAAATATTGAGAGGAAGGAAGATGTTTGCCGAGACTATTGTTAGAACTAGATACTAAGGTGTTTACTAAGACTATTGATAGAATTAGAGACGAAGATGCTTGCTAAGACTATTGTCTTTACTAGATACTAAGGAGTTTGCTAAGACTATTGTTAGAACTAGAGACGAAGATATTTACTAAGACTCTTGTTAGAACTCGAAACTATTGTACTGTTGTTAGCTTGCATTCTGATGTTAATCCTTAGTATTGCCATACAGGCAGGTCTAAAGGGAACATTAGGGCATAAGAAAATATCAGTGGCACCGATATAATAAATAATCCATAAAAACTTTTCAATTTCCGAACGGTTACACACACACACACACACACACACACACACACACACACACACACACTTTTGATCCCCACTACCAGTTCTGTAATATTTCAACAGTATATTTTCAGCTGAATGCCTGCCTGAACTCAATAATCCATTCTTCATATATTCATTTCTATGGAGGATCACTATATGCGATTTCGCTACAATGCGAAGACCTGCTTCTACTAATCCCCCTTTTTAAGCGATCAAAATCCTCTACTAAGCAGGTGTTGCGGCAGAAAGTGCGGCACAACTTCTGTAAGGGTTGGCGGGAGGAGGAAGAGGGATCTGGGTGGAGCGTGCTAAGATCCTACCAGCGGATCGGTCTCGCAGTCAACACTTGAGTGTGGATATGTGCTCCTTGTGCGATGTCGGCATACCTGCAAATGTCATCTACCTACAATTCGCTGTGTTTTGTGTTAGACATCTAACCGTCCAGCAACATCATCTCCTATCTCAGAATCAGCAGTTAAACGGAAGAGGACATCTCTGACCTTAGACACGAAGCTAGAAATCTTACGACGCGCTGATGGGGATGAGGGAGCGACAGTGCGGTAGAAAGCGCGCCAAAACTTCTGTCACGGTTGGCGGGTGGAGTATGTGTGGGTCTTCGTGGAAAGTGCCACGTTCCTGCCAGCGGGCGAGTCTCGTAGATACCGAAGCTTTGTGCTGATCTGTGCTACTTGTGCTGTTTGGTTGTACCTGTTAATGTCATTTTGCTGCAACCCGTTGTGTTTGTGTAGATGGCATCCAAACGTCAAGCAACATCATCTCTTACCCCAAAACCATCAGGTGAATTAACCCGGATGAAAACGACTCCGACTTTAGAAACGAACCTAGAAATCCCACGACGCGCTGATGTTGGCGAGAAAGCGTCACCGCTTGGCCTTGCTTACAACCTGGGTATATTTGAAAAATCAGGAACATAACTAAGGTCAATAAAAGGGATAGAAATCTACTTATGGAGAAGATGGATAAAATGCTTTCGCTAACCACAGCACATGAGGCGAAGAAGAAAAGCAGCCTTAGTAACCTTCAGCTCAAACCTAAATCTCTTGAAGTTTCGTGTATGTAAAAAAGAATGTACCTGAGCCAGAGCCATTTCAAGAAAGTATATGATGGTTAGAGAAGATCATAAGACGTCAGAAGCTACATAACGTGAAGGTAACGGAAGAATCTGCCGATGCTGACCACGAAGCTTCTCTGCCATTTTTCTATGCGATTTGTCCTTGTGCGAGGCTTTCGCAGGACATAACTCCCGCACAGAGCAAGGCATGGGTTATGTAAAGAGAGAGAG
>NC_092232.1:17731527-17994027 GCF_036320965.1 Panulirus ornatus
TTTCTAGTATGAAATGTGTAGAAAGTTATGAGATTCATATTCGTCTATACACATCGTCGATTCTTTAATGATTCTGCCATAACATTTTCAAAGATTATGTCGTGCATGATAATATACAGAAGCATGGCAGACTACCACGGAGTTAAAACAGATGCTCAGATGTCTTAGAAAATGGATTTATTTTTGTCCCTCCGTATCGCTTATCATCGCATCTCATTCTACGGAGAGGTAACTCACCCCGAGATGTCACTCAACGTACATTGGCACAACCACCCTCCTTTCCCCATAATGCCTGTCTCATACGCTTTACTGCCGTGTGACGTAATTCTATTGATGTATGACGGTATGCCACATTTATCTGGTCAGCATCATACAAGCATTCATGACGGCTCAAAACGTGACAGGAATTTCAGACAGGAGACGGTGAGCTCCGGCTCATGAATGACAGTAATAAAGGAACCTTCTTAAAGCTCTCATTTTCACCCTCCTCCTCCTTCCCTCGGATTCCCGAGACCAGCGCGCCCTCTCTATCATGCATGTTCAAGTCGG
The DNA here is from genome assembly GCF_036320965.1 of Panulirus ornatus. Lineage (NCBI taxonomy): Eukaryota > Metazoa > Arthropoda > Malacostraca > Decapoda > Palinuridae > Panulirus > Panulirus ornatus. Next base: position 17,732,077 of record NC_092232.1, read on the forward strand.
TCTCTCAAACTTCCATCACCTCATTTAGAACTCCACCTGATATATCTCGGTCCTTCTATTTGTTCCGTGGCGTGAATTGGAACACAGTGGTAGACTAGACCCTCTCCTAAGGGTAATATTTCTTTCTTTTTTTTTTTTCCTTTATCATTACCCTCCCTATCTTTCAATTAAGGACTGGCCTTGATGTAGACTTTAGTCCTTGACTGGAGCCTCCAAACGTGAAATAGAAAAAAATGCGTGGTTAAAGCGAAAAAGTACGTTAATTATCTATTATCCGGTAAACGTTTAATATCGATTTGTCTGGGAAGAGAAAGTGATAAAATACGCAATTATTTTTAAATGATCCACAGTTTTCTAATATGAAATGTGTATAAAGTTATGAGATTCATATTCGTCTATACACATCGTCGATTCTTTAATGATTCTGCCATAACATTTTCAAAGATTATGTCGTGCATGATAATATACAGAAGCATGGCAGACTACCACGAGTTAAAAGAAAACAGATGCTCAGATGTCTTAGAAAATGGATTTATTTTTGTCCTCCTCCGTAACGCTTTATCATCGCAAGTCTCATTCTGCGGAGAGGTAACTCACCCCGAGATGTCACTCAACGTACATTGGCACAACCACCCTCCTTTCATTAAACCCTATTGTTCTCATCTACTGCTATGTATGCTGCAGTCACTTCTTTGATACTGTAGTTGGGTTAGCTAGCATCATTCACTGAGAGAGAGAGAGAGAGAGAGAGAGAGAGAGAGAGAGAGAGAGAGGTAACACGGTTTGACTGGGTAGTGCTACCCATATCCTCTCAGCTATAGAATTCTCAGCTACAGGGAATATCCTCAGGCCTTTACAACAGCCACAAGACCGTCGTTCCTCAAAATGGTAACAAGGTACACCCCTTACAGCGAGGCTGTTTCCTCCAGTAAAACCCGCCACTCAACCCCCTCGTCCATCTCCTCCTGGATCTTTTCCACAATCCCTCTAATGTTAAACCCATCTACTGTCATTTGTTTTCGTCATGTCTTCTAGTTCTTCCATTGGTCAGTGCGGTTATGTCAGTGATGTTACCTCCATCTAATACACATGAACTGGTGATGTAAGTTTTCTTCCTCGCCAGTTTCCTTAGCAATTCTATCATTTTCTTTTCTTTCTCTCCTTTACAGCAACCCACAACCCTCACCTTGTCAGGGAACTAACTTTCTCAGACTTCAGCTTATCATCCTGGACCACTTCTAGCTTTTGCATACATCAGGATGACGCCTGTCGTCCCCTCATTTCTCGTGTGATTCACGACAACAATAAACTTAAGAAACGAGCTCCAGATGTGCCTTACTGTCATTCCTATGCGATCTGTGATTTTCTATCGTCCACCTCTTTTTCCTGCGTGGTATCTGCATCCATCTATATCCTCGGTGATGCACTCTTGTGTATTTCTATGCTTGAGGTTAATCAAAACACTCTTGAGCATAAAGGTAAAAGAATAAAACTTGAGCAGAAAGACCATTGAGGATGATAGTTACAGCCCTGTGGAACGCTGGCTCCTTCAAGGGTTAAGTTTAAAGGCCAGGCCGTTATACTAAGGGTCGCACCGTTGTCCTCGAGGGTTCAAGGCTCCTGGCAAAAAAAGAACACTGCTATTCCAAACACTCTCCTAATCCTTGCCTTTATCAACATGTTTTTTTTTCCTAGAACGAGTGTCTTGCAGTCCCGAGGTTGCCCGGGATAATTTGTAGCAGTCGTTAACGTCCACAAGGTTTTGACAATCTTAATGTTGCACCGGACACGTTGATGCATCCTGACAAATGGTAATCATCAGCATGAAGCGGTCGAGAGATGGCACTCGCAACATCCCACATTCCGAATCGAAGATACTCTCACGTCCATCCGTCACCGCGGGTTTTGTTATCGTGGTTCTCTTCACCAGATATATGACCCCCAGAGATATCAGGGGGGGGGGGAGAGGGATCGTAAATGGTTTTGTTCTGGATTCGTAGAGGAGAGAATGGAGGTCAGCTGTCAGGTTGGTGACCTCTACATCACCAGGGTCATCCTTCGTGGTGTTGACCACTACATCACCAGGGTCATCCGTCGTGGTGTTGACCTCTACATCACCAGGGTCATCCTTCGTGGTGGTGACCTCTACATCACCAGGGTCATCCTTCGTGGTGGTGACCTCTACATCACCAGGGTCATCCGTCGAGGTGTTGATCACCAGGTCATCCGTCGTGGTGGTGACCACTACATCACCAGGGTCATCCTTCGTGGTGGTGACCTCTACATCACCAGGTCATCCGTCGAGGTGTTGATCACCAGGTCATCCGTCGTGGTCATCCTTACAGACCAAGAGGGAAGGAGATCAGCCCCGCTTGGCCATGCCAGGTCCCGCTTGTCACCCCACGGCAGAACCGGTTCCCTCTTGACACCCCCACCCCCTCTCCCCCATCTCCCTCCCTCCGCTGCGTTGACGACGGCTTGACACACACACACACACACACACACACACACACAAGCGGCGCTTTTGAGTATGTCACACCCCAGTGCACACAACAAGTCCCGATTTCTTTTGATCGATCTTCAGCGCGAGAAATTCAACATTCCGTCGTCACTCTGGGTAAGCGTCGAAGAGAGAGAGAGAGAGAGAGAGAGAGAGAGAGAGAGAGAGAGAGAGAGAGACAGAGACGTTGAGTGACGGGGGATATGCTAAGAAACACTGACGGGGTCATCATTAGCCCCGCGTTCCACAGCCTCGGGACGACGAGGGCCGGGGCACCCTGAACCTACCAAGGATCAACTCCTCCTCTGAGCCAGACTGTGTGTGTGTGTGTATGTGTGTGTGTGTGGGGCAGAGAAAGGCACTTTAAAAGGGGAACGCTACTTTTAATATACATTTCATGGCTTCCCTATTAAAACTTTGGTGTAATGTAATCCCTAGGTCACAACCGTTAAACCTCGTTTATGTGAATTTGACCGTCTCAAAAGAAAAATGAATAGAATGGTAAAGAAAAAAAAAATAAGGTTCACGACAGTGTTCGTTGCTGTTCATGTCTCTACCCAGATTACTGGCTACGTTTTGATGGACGATCATCATTATAATCGCACATAATCATATAGAATCATTATAATCGCACATAATCATATAGAATCATTACAATCAAAATTAGTGAAGCTGAGAAGAGACAAACATTCTGAAGAAATATTCAAGACTGAAGAAAAAAAAAATATTTTCTTTTCCATCAAGTCGTCCTCGCGAATTATCATTAGGTATAATGTCGTCTTTCATCCATCTTGAAGTCTTTGAACTGGTGACTTTCGTATAGTGGACATCACAATAAAACCCTCACAAAACAATTTTATTTTTCAAGAGTATCATTAGGACCAAAATTTAGCATACGACAGAATTCCCATGAAAAGTTTTATTAAACCTTTTGACGATGAGAGAACACACACACCTTATATGTGTATGTGTATACATGCAAAGTATACATAAAAGTTTAAGGTAAGAGGCAGATCTAACGTAGAAGACCCTCTCCATGTAACACACACACACACGGCAATCACATCTACACACATACAAGCGACTTCGTGCGTGCTTGAACTAAAGCTATGGTTTCGAAAGTGTGGACCTATACCATTACATAAAGGAATAAAAGCAATTCAACAGACCAACAACAGACCACTGGATCCCCTCGAGTCTGCTTGTGAAAGTGGAAGCCATGCAAATCATAGATCAGTGTGGTACGAGTAGCAATACGTACGTATTAAAGAGAGAAAAATATTAACTTTTCATGTAGCTATGAAGACGCACGGATCATCAGTCGAGCATTTGAAGCGCAGTAATTGTCCAGTCCATTCTTAAACGTATTCATGGTATTATTTTCAACCACTCTAAATGGTAAATCATGCCATGTGTTAAGAATCCTGCCGAAGGAAATGTATTTCGCATCATTCTACGTAAAACGCTTGCCCACACGTCTGTAACCTTTACTACGAGTGAAATCACACGAATCTCTATCCCTATGCAAGTTGCTAGATCGAGATTATCGAAGCCTTTGACAATTTTGACTCTTTTTCATATCACCTCTTAACGTTCTCTTTTCTGAACTAAACAGATTTAAGCTGTTTACTTGGCTCTATCAGAATTTGTTTCTCAGTCCGGGAATCTTCTTGGTAGCTGGACTCTGTACTCTCTCCATTCTGTCTATGTCTTTCCTCAAGTAGGGTGACCAGAACAGAACACAAATATTTAAGATGGGGGACGCAAGAGTGATTTGTAAAGGAGTAAGGAAAATTTCTCTTAAAGGCGATAGCACTACCTATAAATCCCAAGACTTGTTCGCCTTTTTTTTAACTGCTTCTGTGCACTGTTGACTTGGCTTTAGATCACTAGAGATTATTACACCCAAGACTTTTTTTCTCATTTACCTTCTGCAGTTCAAGAGAATTCATGCTGTAACTAGTCTTTCCATTTCTACTACCTACATTTACATAAAACTTTGCACTTATCGATAATAAAATTCATTTGCCCAGTTTATTAGTTTGCCGGTGTCTGTTTGAAGCCGTAGACGTTCAATTTCTCTTATAGATCCATTTCCCAACTTGGCATCGTCTGCGAATTTCGGTATCTTACAATACAGCGTATTATCATTATCATTAATATACAAAGAGAGAGAGAGAGAGAGAGAGAGAGAGAGAGAGAGAGAGAGAGAGAGAGAGAGAGAGAGAGAGAACCGGTCCCACGACTGTTCCTCGTGGAACACATCATAATTAACCATTCTGAGGCTTGACCTTTCATCTCAACTCTTAGCTTAACGGAGTTCACCCATTTCTTAATCATCGAAGTACAACCCCATCAATACAATGTGACTTTAGTTAATCATCTTCCATGTGGTACGTTGTCTAATGCTTTTTGAAAGGATAGATGGCATTAACTGCTTTAACTTTCATCAGACTGAGTATATCATAACATATATCAAGGATATTTGTCAAACATGAACGGTTTCGTCGTAAACCATGCCGAGTTATTTATTGAGTGGTGGTCCTCTAAATGGTTTACAGTCTTATCCCGAAGGATGGTTTCCATATGTTTACCAACTACACACGATAAGGTGATTGGACAACAATTTCCGGGCAATGATTTATTACCTTTCATCGTCTTAGCAAGCTTCCATTCCTCAACAACTTTTCCCGCAGGAAGCAACTTACTGGAGACAGTAGTCAAGGGTTTGACGATCTCATTTCCTGCATCTTTCATTGTTCTTGGATGAAACTCATCTCAGCCTGATGTTTCATTTATCTTCATTTCATTTAGTGCTGATATTATACATTCAACTCTGATGTCCGTGTGTCGCAAAATGTCTTGTTTCCTCTCCAAGCACTGAGCCTGGTGTCACAGTGTGTCCGGCAAGATAACTCAATACATAATCTCAAGGAATACCATCATAATATACTATGAACTCTGTGGGAGAGAGAGAACAAGAAGAGAGGATCTTGGAGCACAACAAGGTTTGCTCGCAAGCTGAAATAAAGGCCCTAAGATGATATGAGTATATGAAGAGAACTTATAGAAGAGTAACTTAAGTGGTTTGAAGCGTAGGGGAGATATGGTGAGGGACAGCATGTTACGTAAGGAGTGTAGAGTAGTGTATGAAACTGTGATTGGACTGGAATGTGTGTAGGAGAGACACAGATCTCAATGCTCGCAAGCGAGTCACTTACGATCACGTGGATTTACGTCAAAGATAAATGCCTGAATTTTGTACGACTTGAGTACAGAACAAGATACCCTAATAACGAAAATATATGAATGAATGATTAAAAGATTAATGAATAAATGAATGGACCCCAAGTATCTTTCAGCTATGTTCCTAAAAGTTGGAGCCCATACCTTCTGTGAATGATTTATAATCGTTTGTCACCTCCCAGTATTATAATTCACGAACGTGTTAGTTTCCACTCCAATGTATTAGCATCCCTGAGTAACGGTTCATTTAACCTGCTCTGCGACCAATCTGGCTTACCCCCGGCACTCACGTGGGGGAGTTACATCACTGGGGATCGCGTGACCTCAGCCTCCGGGAGGATGGAGTGAGAGGCCTTATGGGTTGAATAATTTGCATGAAGCCATCCCTCACTCAAGCTCAAGGCGCTGTGAGTTATCGCGCCGCATCTACTCTATGGGAGGATAACGACGTGACACGGGCTGACTTGGGGTGAGGGAGGGCGAGTGGGCGGGGCAAGAGAGGTAGATTGAGGGAGATAAGTGCCAAAGAGAGGCTGAAAGGGCAGCTGGGTTAGGTCAAGGGAGGCTTGGTGGCGGAGGGGGATAGGGAAGGTGGAGTTAAGGGAAAAGGATGTTAGTAAAAGGGAAGGGGTTAACGAGGGGATGAAGAGGGAAGGTCAGAGGTCATGCCAAACACGTTTGAGGCCGAGGACAGCGATGTGCGCCGATAATGGAGCCGGGTCACTGGTGATAGGGAAGGGTCATGCAGGGAGGTCGCTCATATGGTCAGGCCACTGGTGTTGCGGTAGACCATATGGCTCACCGAAGCTTAGTTAGGTCATAAAGAAGAGTCGCTGGGGCAGGAAAGTCACAGAACAGAGACAGTAGTACTAGAGCGGGCCATATACTAAGGAACACGGAGGCCAGAGCGGGTCACACAGCTGTAATAACTGGCGTATATCATGCAGCAAAGACATTGATGCTGCAACGTGAGAGATGAATCACCGATATTGAGGAAAGTTACAAGACACTAGTCCCTAGTGCTGTAGCAGGTCATAAAGCAGGGTCACCGGACGAGGCCAAACAACCCAAACATAGAGGCTGTTGTTGGTCATCCAGTCGAAACACTATACAACCCCCGTCTGATTCATGGGCAAGTTAGGTCACTTTTGCTGGGTGAGGTCACGTGGCCCGGTCACTGGTGTTAGAGGAGGTGACTGGCACTTGGACAGATCATACATCTGTGTAACTCGTGTTGGAGCAAATCATACGCACTAGTCCCTGGTGCAAGTCTACATATAAGGAGCATGTTACATGGCCATACAACCATGTCCCTGACTCGGAGCACATCATACTGAGAGTCACTATCACCGAGGTAAGCCATAGAGCCAAGTAACTAATACTGGTGTAGGTCATGAAGGGACACTGATACTAGCGTAGGTAAGTTATGCACAGAGATCTCGGGTGCTGCTGGGCTTGGCCATTTTGTTGCCTCAGAAGCAAACACTCACCGGGTTACTTGACAGGTAGACAAGTTGAGAGGCTCACAGATCTGTGTGTGTGTGTGTGTGTGTGTGTGTGTGTGTGTGTGTGTAGGTAAAATGCCAAGGAAGTGTTGAATTATTTTCATTCTCTGTCCCTCTCTCTTTACGGTGCAAACACTGCACAGCCAAGCATCTCCAGAAATAACATCGTCTAATTTCGAACGATGTTTAACCCGAGAAGCTCCAGTAACACTATACCAGACAATTAGTCATTACTGTGTTTCTAAACAGTATTCGAAGTCATAATCTGAGCCCTACGAGGGGTGCAACAGCTCAGAGTTTGAGCCACAAGGAAACCTGTCGAGGCATCGAAATCTCTCGGGTGTACCAGAACACAAAGGTCAAATGAGGCGTCGTTGTCTTGAGGGTGTGGCTTCTTTCTACCAAAAAGACACGTTTACAATTCACCTCAGAATTTGCCGATGACGTCTGAGCTCACTCGACGCCCATGACAGTAATGAATGCTACAGACAGATGGTACACACTTAAATAGCAGGGACTTACAAGGGCTCCTCACAACAGGGTATTAAGTCATTCCATGTAGATCCGAGATATACTAATAGGCTAGACAACGTCCTATCAGGTGTCTGTCATCAATTACAACCCAAGCCACGTCGAAAAGTCCATGGATGAGGCTCGCATCATCTGCCAGGATAACTCTCAGTCCTGCACACCTCGGGGCGACTCTCTCTCTCTCTCTCTCTCACACACACACACACACACACACACACACACACACACACACACACATGGTTCCTGTTCCCCTAGTAAGCACCCTACGAGACGTAAAGGTGTCGCGTGGCAGCAGTAAAGTACGAGGCGGGCGGGCGGAGCGTCTCCACAGCCAACCGTAAGGGGACCACCTAACACCAACCTCGGCCTCCACCAGTTCTCCCTGCCATCGCAGATAACGCCCACTCATTACCCGAGTGGCAGATACTGCTAAAATGTATAGCCTGTGTGGCCACCGGTGGATAGTTAGTAAGCTTGTCACATCTGTCTTAGGCGTAAGAGATATCCGGAAGATAAGCTGATCTAGTTACAGACACTTAGAGGAGCAAAGACCTGAGAGGTAATGTTGGCTCCTTGAACCACTCCGGATCTGCCCCACATGTGAGAGCTGCGCTACTTGAACCATTCCAAATTTACAATAGATATTATAGTGTGCGCCTTGAATCATTTCACATCTGCTCCAGATGCTAGAGCTGCACCTAAAAATGATGAGTCACTTTCATACGGTAGAATAACAACTTAAGAATAATTTATTCTTTTATATATATATATATATATATATATATATATATATATATATATATATATATATACTAATGCACCTGACCCTGAGAGGAAGTATCATGCGCGGCAAGTGTTTTGGGAGCAGCTGAGGGAAAGTGTCAGCATCTGTGATGAAAGACACTTGATATCAGTGATGAGTGATTTAACTGCGAAGGCGAGCGATGTGGCAGTTGAGGGTACTGATGGTGGGCATCAGGTATTCCGTAAAGTGTATGGAAATGGTGACCGGCTTGTGAAATTGTGCCGAAAATGGACTAGTGAATGAGAGTATCCGGTTTAAAAAGAGAGAAATACACATTTTGGATGCGAATGTGCTGAGAGGGGCAGCTGGTGGGATGTCTTGTCATTACTTCGTGGAGTCAAGGGTGAGGATTTGTAGAGGTTTTCGGAAGAGATAACGTTATGGGTGAAAAGAGTGGGGTGAGAGTAAACGAGCTTGGAATACAACCTTGTGTGAAGATATATATGGAGAAGGAGAGTTTAAAATGGCAAAACGTGAGGGTAAACGAAGGCCGTGGAGTGGGTGAACTACTGGAGGTATTAAGGGAAGCAGTGCTAGCATGTGCGATGCGTGTGGGATGCGTAAAGTGGGAGGTGGGCAGATTAGAAAGTGAAAATGAAAAGAGTAGGAAAGTGCATGGGACTGAAAAAGAGAGCAAATGAAAGCTGGGATGAGCGAGTATCAGTAAATTTAAGAAATGCAAGATGTCTTGAAAGAAGGCTCATGATGTACAATAAACAAGAGAGCAAGTAGGAACATCGGTGAAGGGGGCAAATGGAGAGCTACTAACAGAAATAAATAGGGTGAGGAGGCTATGAAGTATTTTGAAGGACAGTTGAATATGAAGGATGATGATAATGTTGCTGATGTAAGGTGTTTGGGTCTGAGTGATATGCATAGCGAGAGAATCATGGAGGGTGGTTTGTCTGAATCCTCGTTTCCCGTGTTAGCGAGGAATGGCCAGGAACAGGCGAAGAAAGGCCTCATTCGCACACATCCATTATATGTCTAGCTGTCACGTGTAATGTACAGCTCCCTATCCACATACAGGCCCCGCAGACCTTCCCCATGGTTTACCCCAGCCACTTCACGTCCTGGTTCAGTTCACTGACATGTCGTTCCAAATTACTATCCCGTGCACGACTTGCACCCTCCTGCATTTATATATATATATATATATATATATATATATATATATATATATATATATATATATATATATATATATATATATATTTTTTTTTTTTTTTTTTTTTTTAATTTTCCAAAAGAGGGAACAGAGAAGGGGGCCCAGGTGAGGATATTCCCTCAAGGGCCCAGTCCTATGTTCTCAACGCTACCTCGCTAATGCGGGAAATGGCGAATAGTATGAAAGAAAGAAAAAGATATATATATATATATATATATATATATATATATATATATATGTGTGTGTGTTTACGTAAAAGATTCAGTCCATTCCTTATAAATTTTCAAAGGTGATACAAGGCTAAAGTTTATTATGGGTGAAAGCATGCAACACTCGGGGTGAAATCATCTTCCATATGGTTGCCGAGAACAGTGTGAGCACCATCACCCGGCCTCATGCAATATACAGGAAATGATGGTCTTTCTTTGCTCCTCCTGGCTACCACCACTTGAATACTGGAATTTCGCTTCTGGTCGCTGCATTTCTTCCATATATGCTTTAGGATGGTTGGCCGTTACTTTTCTGAGGAGGAGAAAGACCAACTTCTCGTTGGGAGGCGTGGAAATGTGGGTTCACAAAGATATTTAGGCGAGCGAGAATGGCTCTCTCTCTCTCTCTCTCTCTCTCTCTCTCTCTCTCTCTCTCTCTCTCTCTCTCTCTCTCTCTCTGGGCGAGATCAGATACAACAAACTTGAGAGGCTGACGCTGTCGCAAAGAATTCCGGACACGGGCGAGAGGCAGTGTGACGTTATGAAGGAAACGAAATGATGTGGCCAGAGCAGCGAGAGTCCTTGTCTTTCCGTCTAGGATCATGAATGAGTCTTAAGACTAGCCAGCCACCTTCCTCTCTGCAACACCCTGGGTGAATCAAGTCTCGACGGACCTTAGGCTCATGTTCTCGAGGTCTACAGATTGTAGCGGGGTTATCAGTCCTTTCCACACGGGGAGGGAGTTAAGGCGGGGATAGTAGGGCGAGACGGGTTGCTGAAGCCTTGGGTATGGCAGAAATATATTTACCAAGAGAGAGACGAGGATGCATCACATGTATAATTTTTTTTCCCCTTTCTTTTTTCATCTAAAGTTGCCAGATGCGAAGAGCAGGCTTTCCATTGCCAGTGAAGAGGCTCCGTTGTAACTACACCGCTGGAGGCTACAGCGTTGGTCAGGGAATGTTAGAATGCAAGGGGGTGATCTTACATTATGCTAAGAATTACTGCCGCACCTTGAACCCGAAAAAAAAAAAGAATTAACTTCAAATTTTTCGATCTTTGCATTATCCGAGAGGCAGAGGTTCCTGAGAACTGTTATATGATCACTGATACAATCTTCATACCCCGGACAAGAATTAATGATGTTTATTACGTTAATATTTCTCGCGGGACAATGCCATCTGATAACATTAAGACTTCCAGAGTGAGCAACGTTTTCCTTGAAGGTGGCAGCCAAGCGTAGTATCTGGTGGGTAAGGGAAGCTAAGAGGACGAGGATCTGCCTCACCGACAACACGTTCCATCCTTCATACCACCTCACTCCCTCTCAAACCCCGCCCAACTCTCCCCAACAGCTACCACCACACTCGTCCCCCTCAGTCAACCTGCAACATACACCTTCCATTTATTCTTATGAGCATCAGAGACGGTTCACTCACACGCTTCATGTACACAGTCAGCTCGTATGGCTCACCCGATCCAGCTACCATTTCCTGCCTACCTGCCCCACTCTGTTTAGCCACCATATCTTAACACAATCGGACAAACTACCATATCCTGCCCCTTTACCGCGCTAAAGCTATCTTAAATACCTGTCAGTTTACCCTACTCAGGCCAGCTACCATACACCGCCGACGCGACGCGCCCCAGCCAGTTGGGTTATCATGCACCACCTTACGACGACGACTCTCTCGATCCAGCCTCCAAACACTGCCAACTCATCCCACCCGATCCTGTTACTGTGCTCCTGCTACAATCTTTAGCATACGACACCAGGTTACACTGCCCATTACCTGGTTTATAAACCCTAATGGGATCTTTACTACCGACCACTGATAAGATTAACCAATCTCTTAGAAAGTACTAAAACGTCAATAACACTATGGTTACCTTTAACAATATAAGTTCAAGTGTTTGAAAACATCCCTGTATATACATCCATTCAGGCAAAACACCATATACATCAACACCTCAGAGATCAACAATCTAGAATGATGCAGTCCATGAAGCCATAGCATCCTTCAAGTGCAGCTTCCCTCTACCTTCACGCTGTCAGAAACTTAAGTCAGCTCGTCTCTGTAGTCAGAAACTAAAGTCACCTGGTCTTCATACCACAATCCTCTTTACCAGCACAGCTCGTTGCATTATCCAAGCCCGTCCAGAGCGGTCCTCGAGACTACTTTGTTCACAACCGGACCTCGGTGGGACTGTTGCTTCAGAATCAAGGATTTTCAAATTCAACTCAGGATAAAACTCGCCCCACTTAAACCGGCCGCCCTCAAGTCATGTTAACAACAGGACATTGGCTATTGAGAAATCAGATCGGCAGAGATGTGGTTCATGTCATCTCAACCAATCCTGAATGATCACCTGCCTGGTTACAGCCCCCAACTACCAATACGTCCATGCACCACAAAGTTAAACAATTCTGTAACATTCACGTTACAAGCTATGTATTACATCCTGCCGACAGAGTATGCAAATCCGCATGGGTCCTATCACTCACTTCCTACACTGATCCGTAAACATACTGTCTAAACAACTGGAGACAACTCGGGCAAGTCACCTCATTCTTGTGGCAGCCGCACCCACATGCAATTCTTCATCGAGGACTCATACCCACTCCAACAAGCTAAGCCCGACCCTGTTAAACAACCGAACCACTCACCTCACACAGTCACTCTTCCCGGTTCGATTCTCATCCTGCAATTCGTTTTTGAAACTCTTCCCGGTTCGATTCTCATCCTGCAATTCGTTTTTGAAACTTTGAACAACTTTTCTCTTCGCACAACCAAATTTACGCTATAGCTAAGATTATTATAATTACTCTCCGCAAATATTCGCTCGTAAAGTTTCAAACTGGAAAATGTGTGGTATGGAAATGGACCTCGAACATCTCCAATAAAGTCTTGACTGCCTGGAACACATCACTGGAATTATACGACGTCAGATATCAACGAACCGCCTCAAGTGAAGTTGTCACAGTCATGTATGTTCCTCATCTGTTCAACCTGCGACGTACGAGATAAGACGTTGTGACCACGAGTTCCCTCGAGGATACAGAGATAATTTTAAAAATCTTTACGAAAGATAACAATAAACGCATGAAAGATGTATTTGTCACCTTCGATGATATTCTGCGTTGATCGTTTTCTTCGACGTCGATGTGATATTTCAAGTAAATAATATTTTCAGCCGATAAATTATCTATGAGAGAGAGAGAGAGAGAGAGAGAGAGAGAGAGAGAGAGAGAGAGAGAGAGAGAGAGAGAGAGAGAGGAGAGATTCACACCAACTGACGAGTCATGCAAGTCTTTATCCAATGTCTGTGTAAGTAAACCTATGTCATTTTTCTCCTCGTCTGAAGAGACTACTCACTGGCGCGAGAGGCCCAGTGTCGTATTTTATAAGCACGGCAACAAAATACTCGTGTCTGTGGGGCAAGGGCATTATCACCTCCTCCTCCTCCCTAATGGTAACACGTGATGAGAGCTTGACCAGCCTGAATCGTCGTTCGTTTAAAAGGATTCATTTGAACCTATGAATCTTTGTACTTCATTCACACCTCTGGTCACTCGCTTGATCTGCCACAACGACCAATTATGTTTCGAGAGGTCTCGAAGTGTCGTAAGGCAGGTGGCGGCCGGAGAGCGAGGATATGTGTAAAGCCGTGACGCTCTATATATGTCGTATAACATCCTGTAATTCAGCATTTTTCTCAGGTTATCCGGTACTCTATGTATCAAATATCCGGCTGTGGTGGATCTTTACCGAATATCATCCTACAATACCATCTTTTTTTCCTGCCATGCACATCCTGCCAGACTGTAGTAAGTCATATATCGTAACCCTGGGACATTATTTTAGTCGTCCATCACCTTACAATATGTGCCGAACATTCATCGCACATCATCCTGAAATAAACGTAGTTTCGTCGCACATCATCCTGAAATAAACGTAGTTTCGTCGCACATCATCCTGAAATACACGTAGTTTCGTCGCACATCATCCTGAAATACACGTAGTTTCGTCGCATATTATCCTGAAATACACGTAGTTTCGTCGCAAATCATCCTGAAATAAACGTAGTTTCGTCGCATATCATCCTGAAATACACGTAATTTTGTCGCGTATCATCCTGGATCACCATACATCTCTCATATATCTTACGGTACTGTATGTTTCGTCTCATTTCATCTTGCAAGAGGACGAGATGAAAATCCTCTTCCACGAGGATCTCAGAGAAGACCTTACGGTTCTCCGTCGTTCCTTAAGTACCCATCGCTCCTGGCATGTCGTCGTGGTTTTACTCACAGTCCTCCTTTCTGATGGCCAGATCCGTGATTGCTCCATAATCCATGACCATTGCAGCATGCGACTCATAAATAAATTACTTCTGATTGAATCTCTCATAAGAGGTAGTCCAATAAGGGCAGGGGTCTGTTAACACAAGACAATCTCTCTCTCTCTCTCTCTCTCTCTCTCTCTCTCTCTCTCTCTCTCTCTCTCTCTCTCTCTCACCTATATAGCTCCTTTGGGGGGGTCTTGATCAAACACAAGGGCGTCCGACGTCAACTCGACGGGAGGTTGAATGTGGGTACGAGCTTTTAACTCGAATGCATTTTCATGGGAGTTTACCACACCTACCCGACACGCACGCAGCCCTTGGGAGGAGTAGGTCGGTGTGAGGGCATCGATCACGTCGGTGTTTGTTGAAGAAACATCACTCCGTCTTCATCCTCAGTGTAAGCAAATAACCGAGCCTCGACGTTTACAACTGCGGGTTTGAGCGAGTTTTGGAGATCAAGACGTTGAGAGAACTTACGAGAGAGATTATCAAAATGCCAACGAGTAGGGCGATCTTACAAGAAGTTGACGTCTTTCTCAGAACCTATCGCGGCTTCGATGGGTCACCGACCCGCATCCCTTAGTTTGTGAAGATGCTTAAGAAACAATATTTACAAGAGGATGGTGAGTGGTAGCATCATGTAAACGGAACACATTGGTCCTCAAGGAAATGCGAGAGATTTTACGATTAATGATATACCACAAACACATCCTCATGTTAATCAGACTCCGTGGTTCTAAATCATCCAAGAAGTGAAATCAAAAACCCAACTTTGACATTCGAACTTTTGGCAAAGTGCTATTATTGGTCCTAGTTCGTCGTGAACATTTCCATGCGTATAATCGTCTTTAATTTTATACAGAGTTTCTAAAGTACAATTTATTCGGGGAGAATGTCAGCTTGCCTGATTAATGACCTCAAACATTGGTCTTACCGCAAAAATTGTCTCGGGTTATAAAACCTTATGATATTCTTCTGGTCTTCAATATGATACTATCCATTTAGATACTTCGGTTCGTTACGAGTAAAATCTTCTACCACGCTGGGCTCTGGTGCACGAAACAAAATGTCGTACACACGAAAAAGAAAAAAGAACTGCATGATGGAGTCTATTACAAATTCGTTTAATTCAAGTCCCAGTGACAAATTCACAAGTGTGATCTCGTTCTCTAATTTACACATTCTGTTTCGGGGGAAATTTATGGACGTCATAAAGATGTCCGATTTACATATGCCATGATACGATAATTATATATATATATATATATATATATATATATATATATATATATATATATATATATATATACATATATAATGTATATATATACACATATGATTTATATGTCATGATGGGATATACATATAAAGCTCGCACTGGACTTTGCACTTACTTTCGTACATTTCACAATATAGTACTTGTTCCGGTTATATACATCATCCCTGGGGATAGGGGGAGAGAGAATACTTCCTAAGTATTCCCTGCGTGTCGTAAAAGGAGACTCAAAAGGGGTGGGAGCGGAGGGCTGGAGATCCTCCAGTTTTTACATTTCCAAAAGGAGGAACAGAGAAGGAGGCCAAGTGAGGAGTTTTTCCCCCTCACGCTTGTTAAAGCTGCAAGGATAAAAAAAAAAAAAATACGGTTATACGATTCGTCTCAAAAGAAAAATATCTCGACACTGAAAACACCGTAGAACACCACAAATGATTAAAGCTTAAACCAGTGTCTTCATACTCGAGAGAAGCAGCCCAGAAAGTTTGGCGGAGACGGTGAAGACAACCATGATACAAACTACACACAAGTATGGGATCTAGACAACAGTACAACCATGGAACATCCTTGGTTCTATCGAAGCCTCCAAGCACTCAGGGAGGCTCCAGTCATCCACCGAGGTACAAAGTTTAACTTAGTGAACAGAAAACCAAAAATGCTACATTGATAAACTCACACCCCCTATCTACTGGGGGTTTATAACTATGTCACCAAAAACACGCTTCCAGATTATTACCCGCATGCATCCAAAAACTTACACCCTGAAACACGTCAGTCTCTTCTTCCATTTCAGACTATCCCTTTCCCTGTCCCACCTCTTCTTCCTCTCTTCTATCCACACTAAAAGAAAGAATCGTCCCGTAGCAGCCCAGGCACGTGAATCACACGGCAATATTGACATGTTATACACAGGAAGACACCGTGGGTTCCCTTAACGTCTTCCCGAAAACACTGGGAGAACTGATGGCATTATCAGCGCCACTGACTGAAGTTACGAACACTGTGGAATATTTCCTCTCACCCTCTGCCAATAACTGCAGGAATTTGATTTTCAAGAATTATAGATTCGAAAGTTTTCAAGAGATTTTTCCAGCCAAATGGATATCCGGAATTCTCACTATAAATCCAAGTGGAATCCGGTTGAGCTTGCGCGCCCAGCTCCGGGCGTGGGGTAGTGGGCCTTAGAGGGAGGGAGGGAGGGAAGGAAGGAGGATTCCAGTGGAGATGGAAAGGGTGAGGTGG
Source organism: Panulirus ornatus (assembly GCF_036320965.1). Lineage (NCBI taxonomy): Eukaryota > Metazoa > Arthropoda > Malacostraca > Decapoda > Palinuridae > Panulirus > Panulirus ornatus. The sequence continues at coordinate 17,748,903 of NC_092232.1, forward strand.
TAGGATATAGCAGACTAAGGCCGCGTGGTCAAATGGGTCTAGGTAGTGGAGTAGCAGGAGTCATTAAACATTGACCGTGGGTGTGCGACCCTCGGACATGATGGTGTGCCATTTGACGTGACCCTCTGTAGTTAGATCACAGGTCATGTCATTATGCACAAGAGATCGACTAGTGATGATTTAGGAAGGCGGTCTGACGAGACGATGAAACTGCGAAATTTCATGCACCTTCTCGTGGAAAGATACAGTGGAAAGATAAAGCACAATAGTACAGTAATTTCACTTAACACTGTAGTCCTGCTCATTTTTAATCTATTAATAACAGTGATAAGATCAACCTGGCTTGACCTCTTTCAAAACACGGATTAGATAAAGCTTCTCTGATCTCTATTCATGCTTCTGGCCTGCCATGTCTCAAACCATCTCGTAGCGACAACGAATCCTTTTCAACTTGGCAAGTCAACCGCACAACCTTACTCTTACCGGGATAAGCTTTTATAATTCCAATAGACTGACGACTTCAAGTACATTATCACGACGGTACATGACCCCGCTAAATGTCACTGATAATCAGAAAGTTTTTTCAACCGACAAAAATTATAGTTAGAATGAGACTAAATAGAGACTTTGCAAATGATTGCGTAGAAAGCTGAAGGTCGTGTAAGTGGTAGCTTGACTCCAAAGGTTATTCAAAGGGACAAACGAATGCGAACTGTGGAGGGGACTGTATGGGGTCAGGGGCTATGTTGCACTGCTGCTATATGTGGGTTGAGATGTAGCGGCGGTGTTGATTACAGACTGTCACGGGGACTCACAAGAAACTGACGGGCGTAGACCTGAAGAGGGTCTTCCCGAGGTGTAGGGTCGGAGGAGATCTAAGGTGTTAAGGCAAGTGGAGAGCCGCGGAGTGCTCACCAGTGTAAAAGGGTGGCGCTTTAGATGTGTGGTTGCAGGGAAGGGAGGGTGCAGCCAACAACTGACGCACGCCGTACCCACACCAGCTCTGCCTTTGTTGGTCCCGACTTAAAAGAGTCTCGTTAGGTAGATTCTGAGGCTTTATTTTGTTTATCCTCTTGGTTTGCCGAGTATAAATATCGGGACTTCCTTCGATGGCAGCATAATTATGTCCACAGAAACATTACCATGCCACTCATATCCTATGCACCTGGTTTTGCCACGCCGATAATCGAAGAGGAGAATCTGATGAGTGATTCTGTGAGGGACGCTGCAGAAAGTAACTGCTGAGAAATATCTTGACGTTTCTGTACAAACTGGTCGTTTCATCATCCTCCACTGGTAATATTCTGTGTAGTTACATGGATGTTCAACGTCATATAAAGTAATTTTAGTCAAATACAAGAGAAATTTCTATTACCATACTTTATACATAAAACTTTTTGCAGATGAATAATGTAATCATAAAACGGTCATGAAGATACTATCAAAGTTGATTTGTAGTCATAAATTACATAATCGTATGTAACAGCTATAGAACTACGAGATATGCAACGCCATTTTCCCCTCTATAAATCAACAAAAAAGCCAGTATAGTTGAATGCATGGAATTGTGATGAGACAGAAATCCAACAGAGAGATTCTGATTATCAAAGAAGAAGGCTTGAAAAAAAAAAAAAGAATTGCCAAAAATGATAACCTTAGGAGGTGATCATGAATCTTTTGGTAAATGCTCAAACAAGGTAATGCAAGCAATATTTTGCCGATACGTCGATACAGTTCGTTGGAAAGGTTCTGAAGTGAGCTGTGGTGTCGCATCTTTCACTGCAGTTTGGTTTGCCTTGTGATTCAACCTCTTATCCTATTAAGAATAATACTTAAGCCGCGATATTGTGATATGGAATTATAATTCCAACAGCGCACTGAAATCCATAAGATTCGTAAATTGCTGAATTGGATTATGCTCTTAAATAATATGAAATGCTGACTATATGAGGCTAAGTTTACTCCCATATCAGGGTTACGTGGCTCTTCCCCGCTGAATCTTGCAGCTGCTCTTCCCACGCCCAAAAACACTGAGTCTCTCAGGCTAACATTACTGCAGATCTTCCCACATCATAACCATACATCGCGCTCACACCTCAACATCTTCTCGTATGAAGCCAGCACAATGCTCCTCCCAACACAGCATCATTCCCCTTATGGTATCGCCACACTGTTCTTCCAGCCACATCAGAGAGCTCCATCCACACCATGGCCAGACTTCCTCCTCCTCCCACACCTTCGACAACTTGCTTCGCCTTCTCCCCCTCAGCCGCGTCCCACCTCCACCGCACGCCAACGTATACCCACTCCTCCCGCGCCATTACCGCTAGATCGCCGCTCTCCCGTATGCATAGAGTCCCCGTGTCGTAATCGTCCATCACCCGTGTTTTACATCATGATATAATCAAGATCCAAACAATTACTTCAGTGTTCCATTAATCATCCTTCTTAAATAGTATTTCTCAAGCACACATGTACAGCAAAGGAGTAATTGATCACTGTACGTGTGTGTGTGTGTAGAGAGAGAGAGAGAAAGTCTGCGTGTAGACAAAGGGTGACTAAGGCAGCGAGGGGAAGCCATGAGTGAGCAAGACAAAATTAATAACCTGTGGTCCACTATGATGGATCGCTGACCGCCCCTCCATCTTGGCCTACACGCACCAGCCTGGCATCGACGAGGTGCCAGCGTTGAAAACCATCATATATTTGGAAACGTTTCAAGAACATAGACTATCATTCTTTTTCTACAAGAAGCATAGGATACTAAGGTACTATATCTAATGGAATTTCCATTCTACCTCTGTCAACTCATATCTATCTATCTTTTTTTTTTTTTTTTTTTTTTTTTTTACTATTCGCCATTTCCCGCGATAGCGAGGTAGCGTTAAGAACAGAGGACTGGGCCTTTGAGGGAATATCCTCACCTGGCCCCCTTCTCTGTTCCTTCTTTTGGAAAATTAAAAAAAAACGAGAGGGGAGGATTTCCAGCCCCCCGCTCCCTTCCCTTTTAGTCGCCTTCTACGACACACAGGGAATACGTGGGAAGTATTCTTTCTCCCCTATCCCCAGGGATATATATATATATATATATATATATATATATATATATATATATATATATATATATATATATATATATATATATAAACACACACTGGAAGAAAAAAATAAAGGCATCTCGCTTGGCAATTTTCCAAAACGTTGGATACGTTCCTCTAATACCACAGGAGCCATTTTAGGATTATCACTGGACATTTGCACAATCACTGGAGTGTCTACTCGCCAATTGATGCGAGATGATCTGTGAAATCGAATGCAGAACTCGTCCAGTGGTTTAATACTGCGAGAGCTCTCAAGTTACGGTGAACCCTGGTCTCGGCTCCATTGTTTGGCTGTGTGGTTAATCGATTCGGCGAAACAAGTTATGCATCGAGCAGACTTTAACATCTATTCATGTAGGTTGGTATTCACCGGATTAAAGCCGTTTTGTTGGGGAGATTTTTCTAAGTATCAAGACATCCAAAAACCAAAAGCCTATTATATGGACATATTCTGAAATTTTAAAAAGGAAATATTCACAGTCTAAAATAAAATTAAAAAAAAAAGATGATCCGGACTGTCGTTTCTCCACATTATCTACAATATCTCGGTGATATACAATTATATGTACACCATATGCGTTCATGGAGCTGTGTTAATTCAGATATGTTTTAAAACAATCGCAAAAAGAGGACATCAACCAGAGGGACGTCCATACTATCTAATCTTGTCTTGGAAAAACAAGAGAATCGCTTATCTACACACACGATATCTGACCAATCGGCGACGTAGTCTAACACACGAATATTGAAAAGGAGAAAAGAGAATGATATTTACGCTCAGCAAATACTTCAGTACCACTACCTCCCTCCCTCACCACTATCCAACATGGGCTTGCAATATGTCACTGACCACATTTTGCTTGGGTTAAATACCAAACGGAAAATTATAATCCAAGTGTTTTCTCCCGGTGGTGAGCCAACAGAAGAGGTACGGCTGACAATGTTAATAAATCTAGCTATTTTAGGGTGTGTGTATATGTGTCTGTGTGTGTGTATGTGTGAACGACAAACTCTTATACTATGTTCCTGATGCCGGATCGCTGAGAGATTTTGATTTCGAGTTTGTCGACAAGTATTATTGTCTCCCCTGCTCCCTTTTTGGGTCAGGTTTGCCCTCGAGATCAGACGACATTTTTGTTTTTAAGAGTCGACCTTCGACTGACCCGAAGCTCCCACACCAAGAGAAAACAAGCAATGTTTTCCATTAAGGGTGTTACTTCTGCTTATCTTAAACTGAAGTCTTGCCAATTCCCCTAACCTCAGTAAATACAATAGTATTCAAAAGTTTATCATTAATATATATATATATATATATATATATATATATATATATATATATATATATATATATATATATATATATATATATATATATATATTCATTCGTTATTCCTTTAAAACAGTTGCCAGATATTTTCAATTTTCTGAACCGTATGCATAACTTCTTTCACGAAAAGACAGTGAAGGAAGTTCTGTCACCGCGTGAGGGAACGAATGAGATACGTGCAGCCTCGCTATCATAGGAGAGGAGGGGAAGGAGAAGAGCGAGCAGGATTTAGAGGGTTAGCTTTAAAATGTAGGCAAGTCGAAGTCAGGGATTACTCAACACGAAGATATTCAACTCCTTGAGCAAGACTGGACGACCCTTGGGGGGGGGGGGGGGGGGGGCACAAGTCTCAAGGCGTCGCAGATCATACTTTGTCAAACTGGTAGAGAACTTTTACCTTTCTTATAAAATTTTCATGGCAGTATCTTTCCACCCACACTGCACGGCAGTTTTACCTCTTCTCTTCCCTATCGGTAGTTGAGCCGGAGGGAGAGGTGGGTGGAAGGTGCCTTCTGCCACTTTTTCTAGGTCACATCAACATACAACCTCATTATGGTTCGTCAGGCCTCCTGTTACTTGCCGTTCCTACGTATACCCATGTATCAGGTCCCCCTTCATCTGTCCTTCCCATGTATTCCCAGGCATCAGGTCTCCTGTCATCTGTCCTTCTCATGTATCCCCAGGCATCAGGTCTCCTGTCATCTGTCCTTCTCATGTATCCCCAGGCATCAGGTCTCCTGTCATCTGTTCTTCTCGTTTATCTTACCGTCGTGCTCAACGATCATGTAGTCATATCAAAGAGGCTAATAAAAAGCCAACGAATATGAATAGTAATTAGCTTTCATCCGATCTGATCACAGCTTTAAGAAGAAATGTCACCAAAGTGTCTCACCTCGAGCCAAGAATATAACATCCATCACCGACATATCTTGAGAAGATGAGCATTAGCTGTTAACTATTATCAAATCATCTACGTCGTTCAGTAAACAATTCCTTCACGTAAGTAGATGTGGCATCATCGCGTGCAACTTTCACAGACAGGACTAAAATGAGAAACGAAAGGACAGGATTTTATTTACAAAAAAAAGCTCCGTTGATGACGCTAATGCATGCATGCTAAGACTCTCCGTGCAGGATCATATGGTCGTGCCACGATCGAGACATATAAAAATTAATCTATCAGTGGCAAAGCCGCTTGCAAATTCGGATGGCATGAAACTGCCACCTCTTTTGCAGTTTTCTTTTTTTTTACGACTAATTACCCATCAACACGCATGCATGTCTCGTTTAGGTAACTAAAATAAACACCCAGAATATATGAAAAGGGTCTCTCTCTCTCTCTCTCTCTCTCTCTCTCTCTCTCTCTCTCTCTCTCTCTCTCTCTCTCTCTCTCTCTCTCTCTTTCTCATGGCAGATGTTCCGTTACCCAGAATCTCTCAAATATTCGGGTTTGAAAACCAGATGCCATTATCTGGTGAGATACGCAGAGGTAATGCCCAGTTTGACGTTGAGAGACAGTCGAGGGAACGTTAAACATTTTTCCTAACTGCTGGGGAAGCATTTGATGACGTCAGGCTGTGTGTGTGTGTGTGTGTGTGTGTGTGTGGCGGTCCTCAATCCTGATAGATGCTAATCAGAGAAGTAAAGTTCACGTGAATCTATGTTCAAATCCCTTAACTCTGGATCGAACAGATTTGTAGATATAACCAAAACTAAGACAGTGTATATATATATATATATATATATATATATATATATATATATATATATATATATATATACACTGATCCGAAATGGTACCAAGGGTTAGGCAATATATAACCACACAACCCCAACACTGTTTTTATGGGTCTCCTGCAGTTTTAAGACCTCAATCCACGCAGGAGCAGGGGGCATGATGGACTTCCACCGAGCGAAAATGTCCTTGACAAGGCTGGCTGTACTCCTCCACGTCCACTGACAATGGAAGAGCCTCGCTGTAACTACTAGCAGGCAATATCTACTATATATATATATATATATATATATATATATATATATATATATATATATATATATATATATATATATATATATATATATTTCTTATTGTAGCCGAGACATGTGTACATTAACACAGATTTCTACATAGGGAAGTTGCAAACAAGTTTCCTGGCCGTACAACCTTCCTAAGGATGGCCAGCGGGATAATGTGTACATCCTACACTAGGAGGCGTAACGTGCAAATCAAAGGCCAGGCGAACACCATCAACCACAAGCAGCTCCTAGTTCTAGGGAAGTTAAGTACCCCTTAACGCTAAGTATCTTACTTCATTTAAGGTCGTGCAGTAGGGAGGAAAAGTTATCATAGTAACCCTCCTTCCCTCTGGACTGTGAATGCGCCACCTGTATCAATCGTCAAAGATACATAGAGAAAAAGTTGGTGCAAAACTGCTCACTTCAGATGGGGACGTATACACGTCTCGAAGACACATGAAATCAAACAGTGAAACTGGAGCCATTACAGGGGGAGGCGTTACAAGATGAAGGCAATAACAAGCACAAGATGGAGAAACGAGTGTGTGTACGACAGAAGTAACATACCAAGATACCTGACGAAGGCTGGCATAGGTGTGAGGGATGACACGACGCGTCTCTTGCGACCCGTCCAGCAACATCCTGCTGGCATGGCCCTCGAAAGACCAGATCTTCACCCTAGGAGCCAAGTACAAGAGAGCGACCGCAACCACAGCCTTAGTAATCACACCGGGGGCCACCACAAAACCCCGGCCACCACCGATAAACAAGATTCACTCGCTCACTGGGGTGTGTAAGGTCCTGAGCACCACAGACAAACTTTATAGTCAAACAGAGGCAGACGACACTCGAAGATGCCGAAGCTACCACAAAACCACAGCCAAGCGATCATTCTGGGTAAAACGCAGACCGATAAAAAAAAAAAAAGAAACTTCGTAACCACATTATGGTGTTGGATAATGGATACCGCCAGTGATAATAACCTCTACAAACCACAGAGGCGTGGGTTCCCAAGACGCTGCCAAACCACATCATGATGTTTCACAAACCACAATGAACCACAGTCATCATCAGACCGTGAAGGGGGAAAAAAAAAAAGCTCACTGAGACGAGGAATCCTTGGAGACAGTGATATTACATTTGAGAAAAGAGAGGTTTGATACGAGGAACAAAATGGTAACGAAACATCAGCTTCCCTGTTGCATCAAGATTAATTCTAGTCCTTTCCTTCCCGAAGCTAAATAAGAAGATTAACAAGAAAGAAAAAGGAAATCTTGAGCTTACGTTTCGAAACAGATTCGCCGACTGAAATTATATGACATACCAACAGGATTAAAGTCCAAGACGTTATTAAATAGCATCTGAGTAGAGAGAGGAGAGCGAGGCAACTCTCTTCAAAACGGACAGAGTATATATATACGCCTCCTAGATCAATAGATTCACGCTAAAACCTTACGTTGTCTATTTTAGAACACCTACGCCTGTCACGAGTTACAATTATGTGAAATATATTTTTCTATTTATTTTTCTTACTTGTGGTAGATGTTTGAAATTCTCCGGAGCGCGCTGGCTGATCGACCACGTCGTAAAAAGTACAGACTAGGCGTAAGCTTTGCTTGAAATTCATTAAAGGAGTTTATAGACTTCTCGAAGTATCTGCAGCTCTGAGAAAGAAAATGATCAGCCAAGTGGAGATATCTCGGCAACACTTGTCTAGAATTTCAATGAAATTATCGTATGTCTGGCGAGGTTCGAAAAGGTGGGGACCAGAATACTAAAATAATTTATGCTGCAGTGCTTCCCACGTCTGCTAATGCACTGAACATGGACGCTGACCGTATCAAGAGGTTAGGTATAACTCTACCGATCTGGAAGTTAACGACCAGCTGACATCCTACTCTATAAACATATCAATTCTATCTACAGGAAAGCAAATGTATAAACACAGTGGGTCGGATGCGAACCCTGGGAGGGGCATCCGGCTACCTCGGCCATTAAGGAGGTTTTTTTTTAAAAGATATACGTAGACAAAGCCACCAGATGGCTATTTCTTTTTTACCCTGTTGTCACTAAAGATACCACAATTCTGCAAAATCTATAAGTCTACAAATGATATTCACATTCTATTGAATCCGGTGATGGAATTACATATAATTTCTATTTTCGATTTAAAGTTCTCAAAGTTCATCCACAAAATACGAAAGGAAATCAGTTATTAACAGCTCATAACAGCTGTTATTCTACATTTCGAAAAATAAAAAAATGAGGAAATTTGGTTCGTAGAGTGTTTGAAGACATCAATAGTACCTCCAGCTGTTTATGTGATTCAAGATCTCATGATATGGAGTTGGGAGAGTCAGGGAATATTCCAAATACCCTTTCCAAGGAGGGAGAGGCTTCCCCTTAGTAAACAATGCATTTCAGAGAGACTAACACAGAACCGGGACTAAATTTATGAGTGGTATAATAAACTCATTATAAGGAAGAAAGCTCTTTGATGTCTCCATAGAGAATCCTTCCATGATGTTTGATTAACCGTTTATCAAGTTTACCATGGGATGAAAAGTTTCGTAAACTGGTCAAAATGTAAAGTTATGGAGACAAATCATCGACGACATCAATACTGCAACATCTTACTGAAATGATCGTTCTTGAGGCATCCAAATTGCCCTAATGTACCCGAGGGTCAATGATGACATCCGTGTGAATACCAGCAGAGGAGAGAATTTACTACATCTCCCAAAGGTCTACTGACGCACAAATGCTTTACATCTTCCTAGAGAATTACAGGAACAACGTCTAGTATAATTCGCTTGCTACCGTTGGTTCTCGGGCAGTGGCCCCACTCCTCGTCCAGTCTGGCTATCACATCACTACCCACGCCTATTATATACACCAGAGTTCTTCAGGCAAGCTCTCCCATACAGTATTCCAGTCCTCTCACATCATCACGCAAGGTCACCCACACGTCCCTCCCTCCCTCACACTACTGCTCCACCTCTCTCTTAAGTCTGCCGTGTCTCTTCTCTCCAATACTTCGCTCATATACTCACCTTCCCAGCACTCAGGTTTTCTCTATACCCACACTACCTTACAACTACTTCCATGTCAGTTATTCTCATACCCTATTCTTTACACTCAAATGTTCCAATAATTCTCTTCCAGTAATTCACTTGATACATTTTTCGATATATTGTTCGACGATTTTAGAACTATTACCTAAGTGAACAGTGTAATCTTCGACTGAGAACAGTCATCCAAGAAGAACAAGTCGAGCGTATGAAGGCGAGACAGCATCATTAATACCACTCCTTCATGCAACATTTACTAATCTCAGGTTATGACAGTTGACATCATGGGAGGTTTGGGTTATCATGACTGCGACTGGTGGGCTGTGAATCCTCAAGCGGTCACATTCTTGCCAAGATCTACACAGGAATCGAGATGATAACGATTCAAACTCAAGGTGGTGATGTCAGGCACTCGTCCGACAGCTAGAGACGTCGGGATCTGAAGACGATGACGATGAGAAATTATTTCTCTCACTACCTTCAACGTTCCTCACTTCACCCATGAACTGAAGAGGTTGTTCTTCAAACGAGAGGAGTTATCGCTACCAACTGCTTGACGTACGAGTTCTGACAGTAAATAACCAACTGAAGGTATCAAGAGAGATTGATAAATATATTACTATAAGATTTTAACAGCTGCATTTAACAAGAAATTAGCCATAGCGAGTCGTCCACCATTTATCAACTTTTCATGCATTTATATTCTCTTTCTCCTTCCCTGCCAGCCGAGGCAAGGCGGATTCTCTTTCTAGTTTGAGGAGCTGCCCCCAGCTCTATCAAGCTACCAACGTTACCAAATTTGTATTCAATACACCGGCTCCCTCACGCACTGCAGGGTGATCCACGCAGAATTTTTCTCCCAAGACTGCGATTACCGCACTTGTCTGCATGCCTTTGTCTTGCGCCCTCTGGCCAGCCGAAGGCAGCTTCCCGGCGCTCCCAGCTCGCACGAACCCACACACACACACACACACACACACACACACCTCGAAGCTCACCCACGGGACCTGATATTCATCAGCTTTTCTCCTGGATGCGTGGGCTGGGGATGGGGGAAGTATAGGAGTGCCTCACCATACAGTCGTCAAGACACCACGGCCATGATGGGATGGAGGCGTCACGACGGTGACTTAAAACAAGTTTCATTTTGTTGACGCTCCAACACGCTTAGTTTCTTTTCTTTTTTTTTTTCTGTACTCATTACGAGCAGGGCATCGGCCAGCCAACCAGCCACACCCTCAATCACCACCACCACCGGTCGTCAGCAGCCGCCGAGTCAACCACCATCGTCAACCCCCAGGAGCTGGCCACTCCCACCACCAGCCATCAATGACCGGAGGGCCTGCCACTCCTTTCTATCCCCCCCTCCTTCCTCCCCGCTCCTCCCACGCCAGCCAGCCAGAAAGCCCCTTCACCACCCCCACACTCAGCCAGCCCTCAAAGCCTGGGCTAATGCCCTCCCCCTCTGGGACCATCATAATGTCTAGTCTCCTCCCACTGGATTACGGTCACAACTAACGCACGAGTCCAGTCTATTCATTAACAACCAACGGACACAAAGTATCATTCGCTGTTATCAGCCGTCGGCACACTGGCGAAGCCAAAGTACAATTAAAAGAAAGAAATTATCAAACTCCTAATACAAAGACAATACTCGATGCACCTTTAACTCCACACCATCGGTGTCAGGGATACGAGCGAATTACCACTCTGACTGTGTTACCTGTAATTGCACAACACTCCAGCTGGTGTGGGCTTTAGAAAATACCAAGATCTTTCCAAGTGTTCATATGTTCAGATAACATGAGTGTAGTGTGCTGGCCTCGCAGCAAATCACCGCAGGTGCTCTGCCGTCAAAAGTACGATATTTATGATGTGGTGAGACATAACTCGAGTATCTGTGTAAATTCACTGTCGAGTTCAGGCTGAGTGTAGCTTACGAGCAGCAAGTCGATGTATCGTGGGCAGGAGATGCCACTGTGCACAAGAGGATGTCAGGATCACCTCTAGTCCAGTCCAGTGTTCGTTCGACCTCACTGCACTCGTCCGATCACGAACCGCTAGTTCGTCTTCTCATGAAACCTGATTCGAACTTGTGCATTTTCTTTTTTTTTTCTTCTTAATCTTGCTCGCAGTACATGCTTTTCCTTGCATTTAGTCTATATACGCTGGTTTACATCATACAACCCAGAGTTTATTCCTACTGATAAATGCTTATTCATCCGAGGCAAAACAGTGTTACAATATCTGCTCCAATTCATTTATGACCATCATAACAGGTGTATATATAATTTTTTTTCTTCACAACCTTGTTGTTGTGGTCGAATAAAATCTTAAAAAATAAATCCTGTTAATTCATTGTGGTTGGTAGGAGGACAAGACTTGGCACAGACAATTACTACCCGATACCATCGTTGTCAACCAGACCACTGACTTAACTGCACTGTGAACCACGTCTTGTGTATCTTTTTTTCTTTTAACCGGAGACGAACGTCCACCACGCAAACATTTTCTAGTAATGTAGACTCTTATAGCCTTGCTTTCGCTGGAAGAAAAAAACAAACAAACAAAAGAACGGACCTAGAAAACTTCAAAGTCTTGCTTTCGCTGGAAGGAAAAAAAAAAAAAGGACCAAGAAAACTCCAAACTTAAAATCCACAACAAGTGTCTGCACGTCTCCACTCCAGCACACACAGGAGGAGACAAAACTCGCACAGACCAATGCTGGCTAAACCTTCCATGTTGCATGCTATAATCAAACTAAATCTTGACACTTGTATTTATATCTGGGGGCTTTTAGTTCGAGGATAATTTCTTGGGCTTCTCATCCCGGACTTTACGAGCGCGTCTGTCTTTACCGCTGGCAGCCACTATCATGGCGACACACTCCCTGGGTCGCTGACTCCCCCGAGGTCTTGTACCCAACATAATCTCTTAATGGAACTCTACTTTACCAGCAAAGCATATAAAGTTTGGTGCGCCATGCGGCCGAGACTGCCTGGGTGTGTAGGGAGGGCAGGAGTGAGATATGCTTTAGCGCAGGTGATGAAGTCGTCCGCAGGATAACATGTAGATCAGCGGAATCGTCTCTGTCCGCGGCTGTCCAAGTTGTATATGGACGTACATACAGGAATTTCTGTTCTCTCCCGGATGTTATATATATATATATATATATATATATATATATATATATATATATATATATATATGTATGTATATTTATGGGAAGTTGATCTAGATCTATATAATATTGGTTTCGTTATATAGTGGGACAAAGACGAAAGAAAAAATCCTATGCAAAGAATTTCGCTCAGAACAGAGCTTTGTCTTTCTTCGTCGCCTCTCCTTACAGGTGTATAAGGTTGCTTGATGGCTGGCCCGTCGCGCCACACTGTACAGCTGTGTTGATGCTGGATGACTGGCCAATCACGTCACTCTGTGGTGGTCTATGGCAGCTGGGTTGGATGACGCATCATTCCTCCTTCATGTGTGAGGAATAATGAGGGTGTTATGTGGTGGTGTTTTGCTAAGGCAGTTGGTGATGCTTCTCTGTACACCTGTGTCAAGTGGCTGTCTAACTAGGACTTACGCATCGCTAGGCGCACCTGTGCGTTTATAGATGGATATACATGGGGTAGATACTAGCCTGTGCAGCTGTGAGGTGGATGGCTAGAACGGTCGCTAGTCATGTCATTCTCTGCAGCAGTGTGGCGGCCGGCTGCGCCTGTCACCTCACTCCATAAAGCTGCAGGCGGTGGTGGTGGCTGCTGGGGTGTCTGAGCACGTCACGTTACTGTGTGTAGCCGTGTGGTAGTTGGCTGGCTGGCCCGCCTGGCTCGTACGTCATGTGTCCTGCACCTATGCCAGTCGCTCCCCGCGCCGTAAAAGGAAGCAAGCTCAGGTCATTATCCTCATTCATTCCAAACCAAAGCACATCCATTCTCAGCTAGCACCCTCCTCCTCCTCCTCCTCTCTCGGCGTTCCATTCTTCACTATAGGGGCTTCCTCCTTCATTGAGGCTTCCTCCTCCATCCTTGAGGCTCCTTCCTACTCTCTTAGGACTCCCTTCCCCTCCTTCCTCGTCAGGGATACCCCTCCTTCCTCCTACCCAACCTCGGGGCTTCCTACTCCTCCTTCCTTCCTTCCTTGGGGCTCACTCCCTCCTCCTTCATTGGGGATCCTTCCTCTTACTCCCAATCGATTCCCTGTTATCCCCAAGTCGGCCGCAGGACGCCACCGTGCATCATACCTAATGTTGCAGCAAGTCCTTCACCCGTGCATAAACTTCGAGGGCGTCGAGAGGAGGGAAGAGGAGGTCTGGTTGCAGGCACACTAGCTGGGGAGTTTCAAGTGTCGTCATCCAACGGTCTTTCCCCAACATCCAAACGACAATACCGACTGACGCCACCGCGACACAAGGTGGGACGCAGAACCCTGACTTGTTGAACCATTACATTGTTAGACCAACTGATTGGCGTATCACTAGTGTGTATAACAGCCATGATATCCAGTGAAGGCAATGCTCGCCTCGCACAATGCAGGATCACCACACTGTTGGGTCACTGCGTAAGTAGACCATCATAATCAGGGATCACCACACACTCAGCCATCACCAGTTTCGGATCACTGGTGTTGGACTATCAACAGCAAGGTGGATTACCTCGTCTCACCGTCACCACGATGTCCCATCACAGTCAGAAGCAGTTTTTCGCTAGTTATAGTACGACTTCTCGCTGAATTCTACGGGTTTTTATCTTTTTAAGAAGTACAAAATGCACAGATGACATATTTACTTAAGAACAGGAATGTCTAAAGGCCACTAAATTCAAGCAGTCTGTAAGATTGGAGTTTGTCGACCCAGAGAAAGCGATAATCGAAAGAGAGAGAGAGAGAGAGAGAGAGAGAGAGAGAGAGAGAGGTCAGCTTCAGGCACTGGCGGGCTGGTAGACTGTGTCCTAAAAGGTCAGCAAGTTAGCGCCACCGCCAGGGCCTTGAACAAGGATAGCTAGTGCAGCACCTGGGTGAGGAAAAAGTGGACTTACAAAAGGGATTCCATGTAACATCTGGGCCTCCACACGTGCTTATGTTTCACCTCGCGATCATTCATTGTGATCTGTATTGATCCTATTATCCAAGAGGAGGCAAAACCAAAGAACACAGACTGCTAAATGGATTTTTTAAAAATTCTCTGGTAACTGGTACTCAATCAACAGACGGTAAGGTTGATGAAAGGATCAGACAACAAAACGGAACAGCAGGTGTCATGAGTTCTGAATGGCAGTGCTCGAGAAATATAATGATAGAAAAGGTCCTGGACTTGTGTCCATGAAAATAAAGATAAAGCTTCCACACTCAGGTGCTACATTCAGGTCGAAGATGAAAGGAACGTTTGGACTATTGAAATGAGGTGACGCACAGCAAACATCATCATCATCAAGTGGACTAGCGGCAACGAGCGCACCGAGCAAATCTCATGGACGTCAAGTGTAGTAGCCTCATTGTGAGTGTCTTCCATTCTCTCACCTGCACACCACGGGTACGAAAGCTGGTGCTGAAAAGGAACAGATCCCAAATGGTGATTACCTCATGTGGTATAAGATCTGCGAGAAAAGCAAGAAACGACAAAAAAAAAAAAAAGAATAGGAACGTGGAAGAAGATACGAGTAGACGACTTACGACAAGCAACGGTGGTTTGACTACTACGTCAAGAGTGCTACAAGTACCAGCCAAGTTACAACAGGTGAACAAAAGGCATACAGCCATCGAGATGACTGTGGTAGGAGGATACCAAGAGTGTGTTGGACTGAGACACTATCAGACGGTCCTGCCGAGTCACAAGAAAACACTTGCGAGCGACGACAAACGCATCCGAAGACAGGTACTTACTAGTTACATCGTCTTCCCGCGAAGCCTCAACAGCGCAAGCTAAGAAGAAAAGTAGGTGGAAAAGTAACTTGGGGATAATAAGGCTTACAAGAAAAACAAGGAATACTTTTTCCAAATCGGCACAATACCGTTCGCGTTTTAGGCGAGTTAAGACGCTGGATGATGTGGTAAAAGCCGATATGTTTCCCCCAACTCCTAATACGCGAGACGAAATCATCACGGACAATAAGGGTCAGCTTAAAACAGGATCTAAGCATGATTGTAAAGCAAGCAAGCAAGAAGTATATGATAGCGACAAACACCTTACTCATCTGGCTTTGTTCTGGAATCGAACTCGAGGGTCAGGAAAGTGAAAGCATTTTGACCTTGACAAATTTATGCTGAAAAAACACCTCACTCATTTACGATTTATCATCCACTGTAAGTTTTGAAATATGAACACGATTGTCATTGAAAATATATAATACAACTGCTAACCCAGACCATACTGTCTGCATTTCTAAATACGTTACCAATCACCCTTAACATCATTCAGACCCCATGCTTTCAAAAGCAAATATAGCAAAGCTGCAAAAAAAAAAGAAAATAATAATGTACTAAGAACAATCACTGAATGCCTAGCAAACGCAGACACTGACCAGCTACACAATAAAACAAAGATCCTCCCAGTACACTCCCAGCTCGACCTGCTTGGCATTCAGTTCTTTGCAACAACACTCAACCCTTCCCAAACAACCCCCCCGGCCCTACCGAATCCAACATTTATAACACCGACCAAACAAATACGCACCGAAACAACCCGTCAAGCACTAAAAACGCCGCCCTCAAAACTCTATGTCAAACTCATCCCGACCAGACGTACGTACACTAATCAGAAGGAACACTCCCTAAATAAACACGACCCGCACTTCTCCGTCTACGACTCTGATACCACCCATCCCTACACCTCCGCAGACACTGTTACACCATATCCCAAGACTCTTCATGCCCGCGGTGCAACTGCCACGACGAGGACGCCAAGCATTTGCTACTCAGTTGCGTGGCACTCCTCACACACAGACAACTAAAATGTACTGGACTAAGGTACATAACCTAATCTAATACTGTCCTCTGTTAGCTGAATTCATAATCACTAACGGTCAATAAGCCCCAACTGGAGTTCGTTTTCTTTGACAAAACAGAGCACGGATGACTCTGGTGAGAGTAAACAGAGCCTCTGTTGGAGACATACCCATTCATGCATTCCTTGCTTGGCTAGGGTGTGTGTGTGAGTAGGAATAAAGACGTACACATATACAAGGTTTAAGAGACGAGGCAACACGAGTGTAAAACTGTACCCCCGTAACACAGAAATGTTAATCACAAATAGTAATCAAATGCACGTATGTTGATGTATGTATGTATGTGTGTGTGTGTCTGTGTGTGTGATTATATGCTAAGCAGATGATCATACGTGTGGGCACATGCGGACAAGGATATGTCCACAATCATACTGGAACACAGTATATGCCTCACATGCACGACAGTCTGACCAAGACCATTGTTGATAAGGTGTACAATATTGGCTAATCAAAACTGATACATTTCCTCTCGTTATCGCTCAATCACACACACACACAAACGGCACTAACCATGCACTCCCGCCAGGCAGTTCGCTTTGAATGATAACACAACCCAATCTCTCCTGCCTTAGGGGAAAACCAAACCTTGAGGAAATTATTCCTTCTAAGCGAGTTCTATAACCCTGTTCTTAATGCCGCTTTGGTGGCGTCCATCATCATCATCAGAAGAGAATGTGTACTCAACTTCTCTTTAAAGGATATTTATGACAACTGTGACGAATCTATTTCTTTTAGAAGTGTTTTGCTGGCGGCTACTGGAACTTTAATAAGGTACCACTAGTAAAAGTGAATTTCCAAAGTGCATGTAGAAAGCTTGGAGGCGAGGGTTCGATTCTCATAAAAAAAAAAAAAATTAAGATTTTTGGATTTGTACCTTTCATCATCTACATATATTAGGTTTAGGTTTGTCTGATTTTAGTTCAGGTTAATTCAATAAGGTCAAAACAGCCCCTTAGTGAGTAAGAAGATTCAATGGTCCTCTTCATCACAATACAACCTGCTCATGTCAGCCAGTGAATCTGTTCTCAACATCTCGATGCCCATTGCTGTGACCTGCTGATTATTATCTTCTTTCCTTCATACACGTAAACCCTGACGAGAGTTACTGCGTTTTCCCGCAAGTGCCTTGGGTCGTTTGCACTAATCAGATGAGAGGAGTCGTCAAAAAGTTTGCAAATGCAGGGATATAATGTGCTCTCTATGAATGAAATTATAGTTTAAATATTCTATCTCAAGATTTCCCGCTTTCGCTGTCTCTCCGAGAATGAAGATACCATCAACATAATGAATTATGTGGAAAGATATTATGTATATATATATATATATATATATATATATATATATATATATATATATATATATATATATATATATATATGAAGAACGTCTAAAAGACTCTGCTTGCAGCAGCAGTGTCTTTGGTGCGTCGTAAAAATCGGTGTCAACTGTGAGGTGACACTGGCAACCCGAGGCCACTTGCCCCACCCCTCCTCATCCCCGAACCTAACCCCTCCCCCTCAATAACCCCTCCCCCCCAACTCCTCCCTCAGCCCCACCCATCAGGTCATCTAACTCATTCAACCCCCCCAGCTACCAGGCCTGGGGAAGAGATCTCCCAGAGCTGAATTCACAATATGAATAACAGCAGCAGACTGGTGACCGACCCTGCTCAGCTCTAGGTTATTCCTCAAGTCAACAGAGAAAACCAACACAGTGTTCTTATTGTTGTTCAGATCCGCCAGGCCTGTGCCCAGCGCTGGTGGGGGTGCGCTTGTCTTACTGACAGTCCATTCTCAAGTCCACACACCCTGGAAGCCGACACAAAGGAAGTGGCATGACTTACGAACGGAGGCGCCGCAGGAACCTCGAGAGAGTGATGGGAAGCTCAACAAAAGGAGAAGCTAGTGGCGGCAGCGGCGAGGTGCAAGCACTCAATACTATCGTACGAGGTCACGGCACCTGAAAAGTAACGACTGATGCAGCAGACTCATTCAGCCTAAAACACGAGGGGTGTCTCTGAAGATGTCCGAGTCTGGATGACTTGGAGGAAGGTTCCCTCAAAGGCTCAAGGGCTCTTGGCTGAAGACCTCTGGTCAGAAGTCTTCGGGGAGATGTCTCAGAGACAAGAGTTGCCTAGGGTCATGAACGAGGGAATTTGTCTACGAAGGAAACCATGTAGGCAGTAGGATGTGTGTGTGTGTGTGTGTGTGTGTGTGTGTGTGTGTGTGTGTGTGTCCTCGGGAGACAGGGACGTGGCCCACAGTCGGGAGGTGTGGGAGTGGCCGGGCACGTCAGGGGCGGTCGGTATGTGGCCACTTGCAGCTCTCGACTTGTTGCTGGACGTCCATAAAAGGCGAGGCTATTTAGAGACCATTCAAAGCTCGCTCCAGGAACACACAGAGGTGTGCGTTGCCACGTCCTGTGCTGCACCCAGTCTGTGTAAGCAGAGAATAAATGAATGCCACGCTGGCGCGCGGGTCGTGATGTTATTAAGAGGACATTGTTACTTGTACACCGGTTACTTGTGTGTCTGCGATGGTAATGGAGACCGTCTTGAATCCTAATCATTACGCCATGTAATCTAAATAAAAGACTGTGATGAGACTGTTGATAAACGAGATATGTTATTTCTTGCTTTACCTTAACAACTACTGTCATTCCTCTCCCTCCCATCCTAGACCCCTTTTCCTTCCTGGACTCCTCCTATCCTGGCCTCTTCCATCCTAGACCCCTCCCATTCTGTCCCCTCTTCAATCTTCCCACCTCCTATCGTTCCCCAATCTTGTATATGTCCCATCCTGAAACCCCTTTCATCACTCCAGTCCTAAAACACTTACATCCTGGACCCCTACCATCCGTATACATTTCTGTTCCTTGCCTCTCCCTTCATCAGGCTCCTCTTCCCAAAATCTCGTCCCTCTCTTCTACCTCTCCTACTGCTCCTTCCTCAATCTCCGTCACTACCATACTTCCTTTCCTGTTTCTCTTACTCCCTTGTCCTTACTCCCTTCCCTCTACCACTTCTCCCTCTCTCTCCCACCTTCCTTCATCGTATCTTCACCTTTCAACAATGCCCTCCACTTCCGCTCCCGGGCATCTCTCTCCTTCGATGAAGGATCAGTGAACCATCGCCCCTCACACCTCGCTCGTTTTGCAAGCAAAATAAACAAATAATTTCTGTAAACCTTCTTTAGAATAATAATCTTAGAAAACCTGTTCATTGCTCAATACAAAGCTACATTCTGCTTCCAGTGGAAAAATTCCGCCTCAGTCTCCTCCGTCGTAATGAGTAACTCTCGTGGGTCACACACACACAGGATTCCCTCGCTGATGCTTATCTACGAAGCTACAGCCTCTCCGTCTTCTTATCACAAGACAGGCGAGGCGGTCGACTTGACCTCTGTAGCTTCCAAGACGAATAATTCTTTAATAACTTAGGTCTTTTAATCGTCATATAATTATATATAGATAATTGGAAGGTTAAAGAATACTGGTTTAAAAAGGAAATTTTTTTTTTTGTGTGTGTGACAGCAGAACGACACTATACACCATCATATACATCTGGTCCTTCCCTCTCCACCTACCGCCGATGATTCATATACCTACCAAATGGTGACCCTGGCCGACCTACCAGCTGCCGACCCTCGCCTACCTACCAGCTGGTGACCCTGGTCGACATACCAGCTGGTTGACCCTGGCCAACCTACCAGTTGCTGACCCTGGCCAACCTACCAGTTGCTGATCCTGGCCAACCTACCAGCTGCTGACCCTGGCCAACCTACCAGCTGCTGACCCTGGTCGACTTACCAGTTGCTGACACTAGCCCATATACCAGTAGCTGACCCTGGCGACCTAACCACCACCTGCTGACCCTGGTCTGTCTATCGGCTGCTGACCCTGGCGACTCAACCACCAACTGCTGACCTTAACCCACCGACCAACTGCTAATGTAGGCTTACCCACCAACCTCTGACCTTGTTCCATCGACCAGCTGCTGCCCATTCACTAACAACTGACCCTGAACCACCCAACCACCAGTTGCAGACTCTGACCAAACGACCAACTAACAATTCTACCCTACCCAGCGAACCTAACAGTTAAGACAATAGAATTCAAGGGTCACCTACATCAACAGAAATCTTACGATAACGAACACGATACTAGTGGAAACCAACCACCATGATGAAAGCAAACAAATTTCCTCTAGTAAACGTGAACAGAGCAAGACCAAAATACGTCAGAGAGTTAACACAAATTCTTTTCCTGCGGGACGAAAAACGCAATCATCTCCAGGAAACTGAAAAAAAAAAAAAATCATCTTAAGGTTGCTACAGAAAGATCAGCACATAAGTTCATCTCCTTGGAAGATGAGAATCGTTAAATCTTATCCTGGCGACGGGCGTCTGTCACTGTATATCAGCAGCAGGTCAGTCCATGAGTACACGGAGGCCTTGGGAACCTAGACAGCACCGAGCAAAAATACTTAACCCAGCAGTACCTGCTGTCCCGAGATCGGCGAGGTGGAAGACCCCGAAGTGACGTCGCGAAGAACGGTCCAGAAATCCTCAATAAATTCGCATCATCTCATCGTGGCAGACTCGACCCAAAGTTATTTCCGACTTCCACTAATCTTCTCAGGATCTTGCGCTCGCTTTGGTTCGACACTTAATAGTTTTTTTCAACTGGACTTGTGTTTGGATATATACTTACCCAACGTCAGGGACACCGACTGTCACAAACGCCACCTGATGGGCAGTTCTTAGAGGAACGGTCGTGTCTTTAAATACCCTCATCTCTATGATACATGACGCCCGAATTGGAGAAAAAAATATCTCAAAAGCCGCCTTGGAAGTCTGCTTTTAGACCAATGGCTGAGCTGTGACGGTTGTGGAGTTAAGGAGTCGGTTGAAGTTGCTGAAAAGGACGTGAATGTGGAGACTCCGTCTCGGCGAGAGCTCTATACACACACGCACACACACGCACACATTAAATGAAGACGTGCAACGCTGGGTAGACCCTGCCTGCCCCCCCTGTGCATACGAGCCAAAATCGATGGTGACACTAATGCATCCAGGAAGTCTAACATTACATGTTGTCCCTGGGCTTAGTGATGGTGTGGTCCTAAGCCTGGCAGTGTCTGTTGTCGAGACGACGTGAGCCTTACAGAACCAGCCAGCCATTTCCAGGAACGTCGCTTTCACGGGGTCGACGACACTGCACAGAACATTTGGGGACACTTTGTTGAAAGTCATGGCACCTGGAAAAAACATCTCAAGATGGGACAAATGCGTAGCTAAACACTGTACACCCATATCTCAGCCCTACCAAGAATAGGAGCCCTAACAGTGTTACACTGAGATTTCTCCAGCCCCATTCGTGCTTTTAGGTAATCACTGCGAGGGAAACACGAGAATTCCACCAACTGCTTCAGTGGTGATAACCAGAATCCATAATAAACTGGATATCTGTATCGAGGATGCCTAAGAATTCTTCATCATCTAAAAGATTAGCCATATATCTCGGCCATCTTATCTACGCTTAACTTAGCAAAATATTCCCTAATGATAATAATGATCATATATATATATATATATATATATATATATATATATATATATATATATATATATATATATATATATATATATATATATATATTTACCAAATGGCGTCCTAGCTACGTCTCTTCGTTGTATATCAACTGCCTTACATTTCACTTGTGTCTCCCTTGATGATGTGATTATTACACGAAAGTGCACTTGGGAACTTATAGTGTTTCCTATATACGAGGTGTGTAATGTCAATATGGGTATTCAATTTGTTCATGGGTGGTGTGGGAGGCAAATGAACGTAGTGGAGAGAGGGGCAAGTATGCAGACTGTAAGGAACGAGAGGGCCTAGGAAGAGTCGGATGTTGTTTGCCGATGACACATTGCCGGTGGCAGAGCCCAGCGAGATGCATCATTTGATGGTAGAAGGGCAGGTTAGTTTTCTGTGCAAGTTTTAATGGAGAAAAATTGGAGGAAATGAAGTCTTTCAGATACCTGGGAGTAGACATGGTGTCCAATGTAACCATGGAAACAGAAGCGAATCGTAGGGTGGGTGAGGTGGCGACCGTTCTAGGGGCCCTGAAGTATGTGCGAAAAGAGCGGTTGTCATCTGGGAGGGCAAAATTGAGTGTAGTAATTCTACCATGTTATATGGACGCGAGCTACGGGCTGTAGATGAAGATGTGCGGAGGAGAGTGGGGTTGGAAATAGATTATTTGGCAATACATGGTGAGGTGGTTTGACAGAGCAAGTGATAAATATGGGGAAAAAGGTATAGTAATAAAGAGTGTGGCCGGAGAGGTAAAGAATTATGCTAACATGGTCTGGACATATCGAGAGAATGAATGCGGAGAGGTTGACAAAGAGGATACATGCGTCATTAGTGGAGGAAACAAAAATCGGGAAACCAAACTGGAAATGGATAGATGTAGTAAAAAAAGATTATGAGTGATCAGGACCTGAACATGCAGGAGGATGACAGGCGTGCACAAGACACAACGAACTGTAACTATGTGGTTCACAACGGTCGATGTGCTGTGAGTGGAATGAACCAGGGCATGTGAAGCGGCCGGGATAAACCATGGAAAAATTTGTGGGAATTGGTTTTGGACCGGGAGCTGTGGTTTCGGTGCATTACAAATGACATCTAGAGAATGGATGTGTGCAAATGTGGCCTTCGTTTGTTCCTGACGCTACCTCGTTAACGCAGGGATGGTGATCAATATAAATATAAATATATATATATATATATATATATATATATATATATATATATATACATATATATATATATATATATCCCTGGGGATAAGGGAGAAAGAATACTTCCCACGTATTCCCTGCGTGTCGTAGAAGGCGACTAAAAGGGGAGGGAGCGGGGGGCTGAAAATCCTCCCTTCTCATTATTTTTTTTTTAATTTTCCAAAAGAAGGAACAGAGAAGGGGGCCAGGTGAGGATATTCCCTCAAAGGCCCAGTCCTCTGTTCTTAACGCTACCTCGCTAACGCGGGAAATGGCGAATAGTTTCAAGAAAAAAAAAAATTATATATATATATATATATATATATATATATATATATATATATATATATATATATATGGAAACCTTGCTTCCAGTTCTCGAGTGTATTGAATCACTGTCTCCTAATGGAGACGATCGCTGAATAGGAATTAAACAACTGCGTCTCGTAACCCGAGAAAATAACACGAAATATATCGTAAAGAATATCAATGAAAAATATGTTTGACCCAAAATGAAGACAGATCACCTTTTAAAGAAAAACTCCCCCACTCCCAGCAGGCTATCAATATAATTTACGACCCGACTATGGATTGCACCATAACTCTAAAAGCCAACAGTGGATTATCATGAAATATAGAAGAACGAAGCCTTTCTTTTTAACAAATATATTCCATTTACCGAGAAAAATTCCCCCGGTACATGGACTGCGCGGTACCCACAGATGCGCTGGGTATAATATAAGCATCTGTTGATATATATGGATTACGACTTTTGGTGTTGATAATCAACTGTTTATAAACAGCTTTGTATCCGGACTTGCTGAACACTAAAGCAGATAAACGCACACACAAACATACACAGGACGCATTAACGAAAACGACGTTGTATTTCATTGTACCAGTAGTGTACAAGTTTACAATAATCAATCAACCTCCCATCACTTAATTCTCTTCAAGTATTTTCTTCGCTTTATGACATTCCAGGTTATTTATGTTGCTTAGTTTTCAGTTTTCTCCATTTGATATTTGTGTGTGCGTTTTCTTCCATTTACTAAAAACCAATTATTTACGCTTTTTTTTGTGTGTGTGTTTTCTCATTCATTTTTTTGTGTACGTTTTCAAAGCTTGATTAAATCACCATTATCTAGTGTGTGTGTGTATTCTTCGCCGTTTTCACAGTCTGGGTGTAGATGGAGCCGAAGATTTTACTGCTGGTCTGACAGCGTCCTTTGAACGAAGTCGGCCTTCAATAAAGCTCCTCGGTGTAACAAGCGTGCAAAGGCACTTCATTCTTCCTGACAACAAAGCAAGCTACCAACAAAAGAAATCTTTACTACCAAATAGTCTCAACAGACAACAATGCTTTCAACAAAATCTAAACTCTTGCGCTTTAATGGTGTCATGCTGCAGAGCAGTTAGCTACAAGTCTGGCGGGAAATTCTGTTGCATACCGACCCGTTCTGAATATGACACTAGACCACGAATGATTTTGACAAGTTTATTCACTGATTAAATGGCCATTATGTTATTGCTATCATTATTATCATTGCAATTATTACTATTAGTATTATCATTACAATTATCATTAACATCATTTTTATCATTACTATCATTATTATTATCATTACTATTATCATTATTATCATTGCAGTTATCATTACTATCCGAAATGCACAACATTAAGAGTCAAGCACATTACTGCCAACAATGGACGTAACCAAAACAATCCCCACTTACGAAAACAATCAACACTACTGAAAAAATAACACACACACACACACACCACTGATAAATGTACACTGCCATCCCCAGTGCACAACACTGACAGCCATGCATGATGCCCGAGACAACGTACTGAAAATAACCATCATCGACGGCGCAGCACACTTCTGGCAGCCACACCACACATAAATGCTCACTGTATACAACACGGTGTGTCCTCAACATGCACCAACAGCAGCAGGAGGAGGAGTGCCCTTTATTTACACCCAGACCAAATGACAGAAGAGAGAACAGTATATACATTTCTTTCCTCTTTGTCTTTTTTTTCTTTTGTGATAGGACATGAACACAGGTATGCGCTAATCAGGGCCATCTCGGATGAAAGAAAATAGTAGAAGAGAAAGAAAAGTGAAATTAATCAGGGCACCGCAAGTGTCTGTACAGACCTGCCTCTTAATGATAGGTAGTATGAAGTGAGGAAGACAAAATAAGGAAGAGATATTCCACGGCTTGGATGCTCGAGGAAGGATAGAGGTATCATAATGACTAATCCTCGAGTGTCGGGATTCCAAGCATAAAGTATGGGAAGCAACAAGCCCAATGCGTGCCACGGGTCCAAACATTTGAGGTCGGGACACATGCACACACACTTCACGACAACAGTCTCTAAAACAATACCTACAGAACAGAGAGGGAGCAGCAGTATCTCGACCCACGGAAGGAAAAGGTGGAAAAATGATTAGATGGATGCAAGTACAGAGACTCCTAGGGTGCGAGGCGCGTAGTGAGTCCAACACATCATGGTACACAAAAATGATAATGGTTCCAATGTTCCTTTTTTTCCTCTCCATCTAAATACACAGCGGGACTTACAATTACATTGAGAGTCGCTAACCTTAGCGTCTCACACGCACATACATACATACACATCCTGCCACAAACTAACGTGTGTGTGTGTGTGTGTGTGTATACGTACACATACACAAGAAGACATGGTATATATATATACATACAAAGGTTGAGAGACGGGGCAACACGTGTAAAACTCTCCCTGTGACACACAAACAGAAATCGTCATAGATACACACACACGAGTCAGTTACCCTGAAGACTTCATCGACATGTACACCGTACGAAGATATATAATTACTCCTTCATTTTTCCGTTCACACAGAGAGGTTAAGAAAAAAAAATTGAAAACTGAAGAGTCGTTATTTATTCACTCATGACGTCATAAAAAAACTTAAAGATGATGTTAACGGTTTATGGATTAACGACGAGGAGGCTATCATGGCACAAATTACAGGTTGGGATGGCGATTCGCTCGCCAGCTCGAATACACAACAGCAGCTTTGTCTGGAGGGACGAGACGGGTGGTGCTGGCGCAATGAACACGTTCAGTTCTGCATTAATGAACCGCTTGTTTACACAAGGGCCGAGACGTGCGCGGGAGGGGGAAAGAACATTTGCTTTTGTGGTCTCTTGTCTATTCTTAGGTAATATCTAACATATGTGTGTGGGTCTTAAAGTACCTGCTGAAATCCTACAGCCAGAGCATTGACAGGTTAATTATCTCTGAATCTCTATTATCCTTGCTCCAAGGAACTATAGCATATGATTATAACATCCTTGGTTCTGAAGCCAGATACAGATATGCCCATATCATTAGTAAACTGTCAAACAGTTGGGGATTAATTCTTCGTCGAGAGCACACTCTTACACCAGATAGAGAGCCTGTTGAAGAAAAAGTAATACAGAGTTGTCGATCAAAAACTCAAAATGAATTGAGTAGATGTAATAAAAACACGTAGACGAGTACACACAAACACTAACAGATCCATCTTCAATCATAATGAAATATGTAGAGTCAGACACACAGAGAGAGAGAGAGAGAGAGAGAGAGAGAGAGAGAGAGAGAGAGAGAGAGAGAGAGCGCAACAGTATCACAAGACTACAAGATGCTGTTACCGATTGATTAAAGCTAAGCAACAGATACTTGTTGCAAATCTATCCCATCTGGAGATGCGAATCATGCGCATGGTAAAGTGTGTGTGGACAGATAAGGGAAACACATGAACATTTTCTCACCGAGAAAATTTCATCTTTCGGCGACAGATCTAAGCAAATCCTGCAAGACACGACATAACACGGTGTTATTGACAACATACTTGAAATTCTTTGACTATATCCACTTTTTGCATCTAGCAGATTGTGTTACTATATGTAAAGAGTGTAAACTTATTTTCGTTTTTAACGAACTTTCTAAAATCTAATATTACAATTAACTGGCGAGCCAGGCTTGACAAATATCCTTTGCGACCTTTGTAATCCTTTTTTGTGCTACCGCTCACACAACGAGCGGTGAGGACACAAAGAATTAGCTGCTGCTGAGGCTAAAGCTATGCAAACAAAAATCAAGCTTTGATGTCCCACTCCCAAGTCGTATCTTGTTCGTCACCAATTTATATATATATATATATATATATATATATATATATATATATATATATATATGATAGATTGATAGATAGATAGACACTAGTGTTTTCGCGAGTCGAAACGAAGCTGTCTAAAAATGTTCTATAATGAAGGACAGTTTTAGAAAGTGCTTGTGTACTTAATTACGTACAATGAAGTCTGGAAACTGTCAGAAACGAAGGTATGAAGTTCTGGGTCCCCTGCCTCTGGCCCATGAGCTGCGAACTTGAGTAACGTTTTCTACCCCCACGTAAAAGTGTGGAATTTATGCATGATAATCTTTCCTCCCCAAGTCATGCTTTGGTCGCTCTGCTTTGTTGTTTGTCGCTTGAGGAACACGGTGCATCAGGTCATAAAATTCTTCCGTTCTTCTTGTTGGATTACACTCCGCTTTCGTTTCTGCTCGGAATCATGCAAAGCTGTTTCTCTTAAAGTCACATACGCCTTCGTTCCCCTTAAAGTCACATACGCCTTCATGAAATGAAAGTGTGCTGATCTGACGACAGCTAATGACAATTCTAGTTATGCTCGTCAACCAAAAACATCAAGAACTTGTGTAATTCAACCTTCCCTCCCGCCTCATCTTCCAACTTAATCGCTAATCAAACCCTCCACTGATGAAGTCACTCTCTTTGATACGTCACTCTTCTGTAACACAACTTTGGACGATTTCGATTCTAGTCCTACGCCTCCATCTCGTCCCAGGGAACCAATGCCATTCTTCACGCAAGGTCTTATCTCAACTCCAGATGGACAAGGTGTAAGGCCCATATGGGGTGTGTCTATTCGAGGCCTAAACAGGTGCGCTCCTGAGTTATAGCTCTGATTCTAACTCGCCTCTTCCACCCCTGTCTATATTCACATGACCACCTCCTTCCTCTTGCACGTATGCCTCGGTGTAGCTCATTCCTTTCAAAACCAGAGATGAAGGCCTTTGAGCAGGGAATGTTTTACCCACGCCATGTCGGTCATAATGGAAAAAGAAAATCGATGAATTTCCTCTTAGTTTGTTTTCCCATCGTCTGTAGTTTTGGATGTACTACATTACTTCCAGTGCGTCTTTGGAATAACGAGAAATGTGAAGGCCATTCGTACTTTTTGTAGAAAGAAAATCACTGCAAAATCATTTAAGAAAAATAAAGTCTTGACATCATCGTAAATCCTTCTCATAAAGAGTGTACGTAACCTAGTCATGTCGAGGCACTTGTCCTCATGACCTTATCTTTTTTATTTATAACATATTATCTAAAAGAAAAAAAAGTTCTCATCTCTCAGCCTCTGGTACACACACACACACACACACACACTACGAATCTACACAGGCCCGCTAAAGGTCGGGCCAGCATGGGTTCGAAACCTGGGCACGGTAAGCAACCCATACCCAACCCAAGTGTTCATCCTCCCATAGAAGCTGGTCGATGAATGGATACCCAGCTTAGTGTGTGTAATCATCTATTTGTAATAATAACACTATTTGTTCTGTGCTGGGTGAAGGAAGATTATACCTGCGGAGCTCCTGTCTCTTGAACATTCTTTACCATCATACAACTCCTTTAATTTATGTGTGCTGTCTGCATTAACCATGTCCTCTGTCTTGTGTGTGTGTGTGTACAGACACAGGATGAAAGACATGGTACACACATACAAGGTTAAGAGCCGGGGCAACACCATGTGTTGAACTCTCCCTGAAGAAACTAGTAGTAATAAAACACACACACACACACACACACACACACACACACACACACACACAACCAGATTACCTCTCCTGTTCGTTCATCGTCCCGTTTCTTTTCTCCTTTACCAACCCTGGAACAGTAGGCTTCCAGAAGGTCACCCCTGACAACAACAGGAGGAGGAGCAATCAACTTCCCTCAGTGAAGGTTACAAAAGTGTCATTTATATTATATTCTGAAGTCTCCCCCCCACCCAAGCTCTCATCCGAGCGTCGGGTGAACGACTGATCGAGCAACTGCTCATTCGTCGTCCGCCGCGTCGTTCGTCTGCCATTCGTTTGAACGTCTCGGATCAGTAACGACTTCGCACAACCGACCAATTTCGATTTTGCAGAAATGACCTTACCAACTCTGCTGGCAGAAATTACCCCTCCCTGTTTGAGGAAATGACGCAGCCTGTTCAGAATAGAACTATACAGACATTTATTATTTCCTGCATCAAAGACCTTTTAAAGATAACGAAAAATAATGATTACAAGTCGATACTCCGTTCAAGAGTACCACAGATGCTAAAGATAAAAGGAAAAATATCAAATAACTTCGTCTAAAAATTGGACCACCATTTCCAACCACAAGCACGACACGTGACGCTAAACCCCGAACATAAGACGTGACGCCGAAACCTGAAATTGTGACGTGACGCGAAAATCTGGACATGGGACGTGACGCGAAAACCTGAACATGAGACGTGACGCGAAAATCTGGACATGGGACGTGACGCGAAAACCTGAACATGGGACGTGACGCGAAAACCTGAATACGAGACGTGACGCGAAAACCTGAATACGAAACGTGACGCGAAAACCTGAATACGAGACGTGACGCGAAAACCTGAATACGAGACGTGACGCGAAAACCTGAATACGAGACGTGACGCGAAAACCTGAATACGAGACGTGACGCGAAAACCTGAATACGAGACGTGACGCGAAAACCTGAATACGAGACGTGACGCGAAAACCTGAATACGAGACGTGACGCGAAAACCTGAATACGAGACGTGACGCCAAAACCTGAATACGAGACGTGACGCCAAAACCTGAATACGAGACGTGACGCCAAAACCTGAATACGAGACGTGACGCGAAAACCTGAATACGAGACGTGACGCGAAAACCTGAATACGAGACGTGACGCGAAAACCTGAATACGAGACGTGACGCGAAAACCTGAATACGAGACGTGACGCCAAAACTTGTATGTGAGAATCGCGAGACGAAGCGTCCTACGAGGTCACTCATCCCGCTCGCACACTGATCCCTTCACGTTAGAAACATTCCTACATTTCATCACCTGGAGTACTGGATGAATTGCAAATATTTTCAGCATTTTTCAGTCGTTCTGAAACGACGAATCAGGTTTATATGTAACACTAGGAGCCCGTGTTCATGGTTGTCTTCACTCGGAGCCCGTGTTCACGTCTGTCTTCACTACGAGCCCGTGTTCATATTTGTCTTCACTAGGAGCCCGTGTTCATGGTCGTCTTCACTAGGAGCCCGTGTTCATGGATGTCTTCACTACGAGCCCTTGTTCATGTTTGTCTTCACTACGAGTCCGAGTCCATGTTTGTCTTCACTAGAAGACAGTGTTCGTATTTGTCTTCACTAGAAGCCCGTGTTCACGTTTGCCTTCACTTGACATGTCTGGACAGAAGGTGATGCAGTGAACGCATTCACACATCTGAACCAGCGCGGTCAGTTATAAGTATACACGTCTAGTGGAGGTGTATGCCGTGGTGTGTGTGCAGTGGGCTTTTAGAACCAACTGGGTACTGAATACCTGACCGAAGACACGCGTTTGCTGCGTGACGTATGGGGAACTGGAGGCATCCTCGCGAAGAAGGACTGAGCGAAGTGGAACCTTCTGTTGGGAATATAGATTCACACTGGGAAAGAAAATGGAATCTTGTTCTTAGGGGTTATGGCTGACTTCACCCGGGGGAGCTACATCTGACATCAACCCAGTGGGTAGTCATCCAGGGGCCATATCTGACGTCAACACTGAGGTTATGTTTGACGTCAACCCGGAGGCTATGTCTGACATTAACCCGAAGGCTATGTCTGACGTCAACCCGAAGGCTATGTCTGACATTAACCCGGAGGTTATGTCTGACGTCAACCCGGAGGCTATTTCTGACGTCAACCCGAAGGCTATGTCTGACGTCAACCCGGAGGCTATGTCTGACGTCAACCCGAAGGCTATGTCTGACGTCAACCCGAAGGCTATGTCTGACGTCAACCCGAAGGCTATGTCTGACGTCAACCCGAAGGCTATGTCTGACGTCAACCCGAAGGCTATGTCTGACGTCAACCCGGAGGCTATTTCTGACGTCAACCCGGAGGCTATTTCTGACGTCAACCCGGAGGCTATTTCTGACGTCAACCCGGAGGTTATGTCTGACGTTAAACCGGATTTTACATGTGACGTCAGCCCGGAGCCACGTCTCTCGTCACCCCAGGGTTGTGTCTGACAACACGTAAGCCATGTGTGACATCAATCCGGTCATTATATCGGATAACCCAGAAGTCATCATCATGTCTGACGTCACCCCATTGTCATGGCTGACGTCAACCCACTGTGCATGGCTGACGTCACCCCACTGTCATGTCTGATGTCACCCCACTGCCATGGCTAACCTCTTCCATCGGTCATATCCCTGACCACCACCACTGAAGAAGATAACGTTGCCCGTCTTATCAACAAATAACCTTAGGAAAATAATTTCGAACCACACAACTGGTTCATTACTATATACAGTTACTGCCAAGATGACAAAAGTCAAAAGCCAAAATCAACCTACCTCTTAAAGTTACTCCTAAAGATATATTCCTTATCAAGATAATCTACCTGGTTATGCCTCTATTAAGATAAGGCTTATCTAACAAGATAAGGACTTAACAAAGGCCTTTGGATGTGATGATGTTTGTGACCCAGCCAGCTGGGGGTTCCGTCACTCTGGGATGGCCTTACCTCAGTGATGTACGTGGCAGCTGTGTTGACCAGCGAGGGTCGGGGTCCCTGTGACTCACCTGAGGAGACAGAGAGCACGTGTTTACTTTCACCCTCGTTCACAGAAATTTCAGTGGGGTCCATCATCATAGATCCCCAACCCGAATGTTTACTTATAATTACCACAGAACTAATTATTGTGAGCGAGTCCTGGTGTTACCTGGTTGGAGGTTTGTATATATATATATATATATATATATATATATATATATATATATATATATATATATATGTATATATATATATATATATATATATTGCAGTAGGTCACGGTGCTGTACGTGATCTAGTATGTGCTGATAACCACGAGGAAAAATGAATCATGGTGGGCCCTAAATGCACTGTCGTGTGATTAATGCGAAGTTAGGAGACATGCATTAATCACATGAAAATGTATTTGGTACTTTTTATGTTTCAGTTTTTCTCATGGTTATTAGCATATATATATATATATATATATATATATATATATATATATATATATATATATATATAACGAAAATCTACCTTTATACAAATTGACTAAACTATACAAGAAACATACTGACAATGAAATAAATAATGAAAATAAACTGCAGAGAGAAGGATCCAAGATTATCATTTTTTTTTTTAGTAGATGACCTTTAAAAATCTCTACAATAAAAATCAATAAGGTAAAAGGATAAACCTTCTCCCTAAAACCCAATAGTAAAATCTACATAAAAAAAATATATCCCATGGTTACCCACAGAATGTATGCAAAAAAAAAAGAAATGTGTGTATATATATATATATATATATATATATATATATATATATATATATATATATATATATATATAATTAAGGGGATTATAATCATACACAAGATATACCCTAGAATTAATCTTAAGGGAAAAGTATTCATTTTGCGGTATAAAAGAACCAATTTCCACCGGTGGACGTCAGCAGGTGAACCAGTGAAGGCTTAGCGCCTTTTAATGCAAATGAAATTTCTCTCCAGCTCTTTCTCCGGAGCGGAGCAGCACTTACCTCCAGGCGAATGCACTCGCCCGCCATGGCTGGCCAGACTATTACCTCGGCACCAGCTTTTCAGCGTCAAAGAATGTCAATACTGTCCTGGGAATATGAAATGGGAGTGTGTGTGTATTTATGTTTGCGTATGCACATGTATGCGTGGATACAGAGAGAGAGAGAGAGAGAGAGAGAGAGAGAGAGAGAGAGAGAGAATGCATAAACCAACAGGTCAACAGTGGCACCCGCGTAGTGGTGTCAAGTCCACCATCACTAATACCATAAAAAAATAATTGAAAGACGTTCATGGAACCTGTGTGTGTGTGTAAGGTACTGAACAATGCCCAGCCATAACTAGATTTGCTTATTCTTTTAAACACTAAATAATATCGCCAATCACCCAGCATTTCTCCTTATCGTGTGTTTGGATGAAAACCTATGCAAAACCATGACACTGTCTGCATGTATGACTAGCCATTTCTGACAGTCTGTGTAGTTTTTATCTTTTTTAGTCGAAATAAAAATGGGGCGAGGGTTACAGCCCTAAAAATAACTTTCGTTTTGACCAAAAGGTCTTGAGAAATAGGATTTCAAGGCCCATTTTCCCCTCCCTTGGTTCGTGTAGAGACCCTACATCATCCGTGACGAGTGGACACTGGCTTATATTCCCCTTGTGGTCTATCCTCCCCTCTCGCGCGGACAGACCTCACCCCTCCCTCCTTCGCAGGAGCAGACCCCACCCCACCCTAGCCACGCGCGGGTGTACGTACACTGGTGCACGAGCATCGCCAGGCTTTCCTCGGCAGAGGAATGACTACAAAGCTTATCTCGCTGCCGTTAGCCCGTTGATTGACATTCCAATTTTGCCCCGGTAGTCTGCAGGTCTCCTCCTCCTCCTCCTCCCCATGCAATCTCCGCCCATCTCAGCTCCTAGCTCGCTCCTCCTACACTGGCTGACTCACTCAGTAGCCTCAAAAGTATTACTTCTGGTCACGAGGCTTCGATTCCGTCTGCCCAAAGACTTCCTGCTGGTCATGAGGCTTCAATTTCCCCCTTGCTTCGCAAATATGGTGAAGAATATAGTAAGAGTTCCATGTACTGACCCAATATATTTTCTGCTCTCGAATCATAAAGGCAAGGGCTCCTGTGGTGACCTTAACACATGGTAAAAAGTCTTTCAAAGAAAAAAAAAAAAGGTGATAAGGCACACTGAACACTTCCTCGGGGTCTCGTTCTACCTGTGTGTCGTAAAATATAGTACGTGCTTCACGCGTCGGATTACCATATTTTGCCTTTCAGCTCGAAGCAAGTCTCGCGTCGTGAGAGATGCAGCTTCGAACAATTTTCGCCGAATGGTCTGCAAGACTCACTTAAAATCTCTCTTATCAAACTTCATCCTACCGTCGGGTTTATGCAGAAATAAATATCAAATTTCTGGTTAAATATTAGAGTGGTTGTTCTTCACTTTTACGAACACAGAAAAAAGAAAATTTTTAAAAAAGATGTGATCATGGTTTTAGATTTTGCATTCATTGCTTGTGATAAATCCACTAACTTTCAGAGAGGTCCCTCAGTGGTGTCTAACCCAACCCATGATCCTAGTAACAGAGGATTTGATCCCCATGGTGCTGCTGCCGGCTACTCTACGATGGAGTTCAATCTGAATCGAAAAACCATGATCGTCCATTTTCTAAAAATATGAAAAAAAAAAATGGTGGGTACTTTATATATTTTGTGTCGAGATCTGTGGTAGACGAAGCGTTTACTTGAATAGGAGGATTTTTTTACGGGAAGATTTTGTTTATTCGTTGGATTATTCGTTGTCCAGGAAGTAAAGTTCCACTAAAACACACGTAAAAGAATTTAGCATTTCAGGCGCGCGCGCGCGCGCGCGCGCGAGAGAGAGAGAGAGAGAGAGAGAGAGAGAGAGAGAGAGAGAGAGACCATGTATCAATAAAACACCATTCAAGAATGATCATGAGGCACATGTTTAAGGGGGACAAATTCATCCACATAGCACTGCCCCTCTCGCCTATCCAATCTCATGGCGCTGGGTTCAAAGCACTCGGGGGAGTAATCTATCCAGCGTTAATAAGTAAACGTATCATACTTACCCATGTTTATAATCCAAACTGTCTCTACATTTCATGGAGTTTCTCACTAGATTCAAATTTATATCAAAATCATTCTCTGACATCAACCTTTCCTTGCCTTCTCCTGTCACTCCCTGCTCCAGAATAACGATCATATCTTCTTACTCTCGCTTCCTCACAAAAGCCTCTCAACGATTTCATCACTCACGTATTTTTGGGTCGTCTATCACCACACTCCTTACCTCTCCACTCCCTTCCCACTTTCCATCCACCGTGATATCTCGCTCTGTCTTCTCCCTTCCAAATTTTCTCCTTCATAATTCTTCCTTTATCTCTTGCTCACATTATCCCCCCTCTCTCCCTCTCTCTTCCTTTCGCGTGTCCAATTCCCTGTCACACATGATTTCGCTCCCCTCCCGAATTCTTTCCTCCTCTTCTTATAACATTTTCTTTCCTATATCGTTCTCTACCTGGCACTCCTTCAATGCACATCAATTCACCCCGGTTCATATTCCACCTCGATCTGCTTTTCCCATGATCCCGCTCTGGTGGAGAATGTACGGAAGGGCCTCGACCCTGACCCTGACCCTGACAGTCTAATCCACTTAGAGGCCAGGTTCCTGCTGAAGTAGAGCCCCTCCTGTCCAATCTCGGCGACGACCAATATCAGGCCACGTACATCTCTGTTTTTGCTTGTGGGAGCTCCCCACCCAACCCCTTCTTTATTTACTCCAAAGGTATTGTGTGGAAGATCTTTGGCTCCACGAAAAAAATGAAAAAAATAGAAAATGCGTGAAAGACTAATTAAAGGATGGAAATCATTATAAGGTAATAAAAATGCAGACTATATACTCCAGATACAGACAGGGATTCGTTATCTTACTTATAATAAATTCATTATGGAAATTATTACCCGCAGCGCAGAGAATGCTGATGCGATACATCTGTTAGATTAATTTTTAGATGAATAAAGACACAAAGCATTAAAACTACGGCATGGAAAAAAAAAATATGATCATTTAAAACTGAAGTTTATTGATAACAGTAATTCCAAACTGGTAACACGAAATTTAGCTATTTGTGATTACGTGACAAAAATGCTCTCCCGGGTCGTGGTCGTTCCGGCGTTCACTACGCCAGACTCGAGAGCACTGGAGGGCATGAACAATAAGCAAGAGTAAAAAGAAAACGAAAAACCTGAAGAACATGCTTCACACGAGCGCTATATCCCCCCAGACAAGCCGAAGAGAACGGAGCGTTCGGAATAAACGCAGTGGCACGAACGTTGTGACTAAAGAAAACGGGAAAACTGAATGTTGTATGAAAATAAGATAAAAGTTTCAGTTAAACTTTGACCATTCAAAGTCAGGGTTGAATATAAGCCCTGTCGCATTTTCCGACGATATTCCACCTTGCGAGTGATGGCTTTTCCCGTCATGCAGAATAACTTGGCCTCGGAGGAGGCTGGCGTCATCCACGCAAGAAAGAAATGAAAGCATGAAGGCCACTTCTCTCTAAGAGAAAAAAAAGAAGAATACTTTGGGTATCAAAGGTTTAACCATTATCAAACAATTTGTACATAGTTACTTTGCTCATTCTGCTTGTGCGTTTACTGGAAACGTGTTACTACCTCACTGTTTTGGTAGGTTCGAGTAGTAGTACGCACTGCCCATACCTCAAACATCTCTATGTAACGTTTCAAACCTCGTGTACAACAAACGTCTCTGATACTATCGGCTCATTGGTGATGTAAATGTAAACATCACGAGGCGTGGGTATCATATGTGATGATCTGGTGTCGCTTACACAGACACACATGAGGCTTGCCATACCCGAGTGACAGTTCATGGTAAGGGGGAGTTTACATCAGCGACTGTCATTATAAAAAGCACTGTGCCATGTCGTATACATCAGTCGAAGAGAGACAGACGTACCAGTGCCAACCTAAACGACACCTACCCGAATCGCATCCCAATACGAACTATAGTATCAACTACTCGTGTTCTATTCTTCGAGACTTGTTTAAGCACTGACGTGAGAAAGGGACACGTGCTTTCCTCGTCCAAAACGGCTCATCGGAGATCCTGATGACCCCATGTTTATCTGTGGAGGAACACTTCCGTTACGGCAGTGATGACAACCCGGAGGCAGATTCAATAACTGAGCATCAGAGAGAGAGAGAGAGAGAGAGAGAGAGAGAGAGAGAGAGAGAAATAGAGAGCCACTTACCATCATAAAGCAGGACATTCCTCCGCTGAGGTCTTACTACACTAGGAACGGCAAAGACTCTACCCAGAGCACGGGTTTGAGAGAAGGTTTCATCATGCCGTTTTACCTTCTCAAACAAATATCATTTCGCCAATCTCGCGACGGCGACCTGTTTAACCTTTTTCGTATCTCAGGTCGTGGGAGTACGTGGAAATGGTGGACACAAAAGTCGTCCATGTAATCCTCCTCACTCAAGAGGTTGTCCTTACGGTCCTCCTCACTCAAGAGGTCAAAGAGCATTTCATCTCGAGATTTTGCTTTCCTACCCAACCATATTAGGATGGTCGACCTACCACCAAGATTGCCTCCGACATTTTCAACCCCGTTTACATTTCAGACGCGTACTACCAAACTTCAGCCTTGCACCACCAAACTTCAGCCGTGCACTACCAACTTCAGCCGCGTACAACCAAGTTCAGAGATATTAGTATATCTGTTGACTAGCTTCATTCTTTCACACTATCATGCTGTCCTATGTCTCTACCGAAATTCACCATTGTCTTTATATATCACTGCAACATTTCTGTTACACTATTTTAGTTTTCAGAGTAAGAATCTTTTTGACTGTTTGGCCGAACTAAT
The DNA here is from genome assembly GCF_036320965.1 of Panulirus ornatus. Taxonomy (NCBI): domain Eukaryota; kingdom Metazoa; phylum Arthropoda; class Malacostraca; order Decapoda; family Palinuridae; genus Panulirus; species Panulirus ornatus. The sequence continues at coordinate 17,787,097 of NC_092232.1, forward strand.
AATGGAATCTAAAGTTTGAAAAAAAAAAAAAAAATCAGTGAACGAAGATGTTCGTTACAACATGGGTTCCTCTTTCCACATGCAAATTCAGCAGTCTGAATATTCATCATTTCCCTATATGCCAGCTAGTGGAAAGACATCATGGGGACGAGATATACAGGACGTATGACGAATTGTCTCCTTTGCATATCTATAACTTACCTGTCCTTTGTTACAACCCGTCGTTACTGACGGCCGAATCAATCAGTGTGTTCCTTCCGTCTAGCCCGCCACGCCAGACCCAACACAGGCCACATTCCTCCCATCGCCCATCCTATCCAACTCCTCCTTTCCTTCTACACGTCTCCTATAATCCAACCGTAACCCAAACTCTGCATCCTGTCCTACGGCAACCCGTGCCTTCCATCCGCCTTGAAGAGACGGTGTGAGAGAGGATATAAGGACTGACAAGACAGACAGACAGACTCCGTTACTGGAGCTCCTGTGTCGTCTTCGGCTGCAAACGTTTCCTTGATACGAACGTTACCACGGAACAGATACGACTCAAACAAGAATACAGGATGTAGACTTGGCTATGACGGAGAACATGCTTTTCTTAGTCAGATTACCACAACACTGAAAATTCTGAGGCTTATAACCTCAAGACCAGCTTGAGCTTCGTCACTAGTTCGGTAGGTAGGGCCGCGATGGTGTTCTCCCCTGTTGATCACACTTAACACCCAGGCGCACTGCACCTTAGCGTCACGGCGCATGTGCGCATTCCAAACAAACCACAATATGTTACGACCGACACGCCTACTCCCTCACTCACTCAACTCGTTCTCACAGTCACTCTTCTTTCAACAAACTATGGTAGAAGCCTTCGAAACTGTCCATTCCTTGCCACCTGCCATAGCTGGTGCCACCGTCCATCTCGCCCAACCTCCCTGGCTATCTGTTGCCTCTCCAGCACGTGGCGTGGGCGGGTGAAATGGGCAAGGGGGACATGCCGCAAGGCTATACGGACGTGCCAGAGAGGTGTGGCCCGCCCGCACTACTGACGGAGACAAATGGAGACATAGGTTTTCCCTCCACGTACTCCATCAGTGTCCACTTCTGCCCCGGCAATTTCCATGAGAAGCCAATCACTCTAGCTTCCCAGGCGGCGCGGATTCAAAGGAGGAGAGTGACAAGATTTTCTTATGCATGACAAAGAATCGACGTATTTGACAACAACCAGTTTCAAACACACACACACACACACACACACACACACACACACAAATAAAAGAGTACACACTCACAGGCGGCGAATTACAACAAGGGTTTATGACGTACGAATACGAGAAGAAAAAGACAGAGATTACGACCCAACGTTCACAAATGAAAATAGATGGAAACTGAACCCGGACGCCTCAGATTGATAGATACAAGTCCGTCCAAACCAGAGTTTTACAGTTCAAATATCTGAAGATCTGCAGCCTCATATACATATACAAAATCTCAATCCATCCTTTCCAGCTCAATGAGTTCAGTAACATGTAACTAAAGTTTGGCAAAATTTCAAAACATCTACGGACTTTCCAAATCATTTTACATATATACAAGAAATTCGAAGTGCTTTTCAGTTCGTGTCTTACAAAAGAACGTCTACTAACATAGAACCCATGTTTCACTGAGAGAGTGAGTCTACACTCCCAGCCCAAGTTTCAATGTTAAAATCCTTTACGTCCTAAGATCCTATTTTTCATAAACTTTAGTTTACAACCTGACTGACACACCGTCTTACTGAAAATAGATGAAGTGATTCCCTAAAAATATGAAATCACATTGGGTTTCGATTCTGGGTTTTCATATCTGTAAACAGAGGAAGCTACATAACAGCCAGTGTATTAGAGGGGATTCTGTTGCAGTTGTTTCAATTCGGGTCACCTTTGTGCAAGCTGGGTCACTACACACAGCCTGTGTTTGAAGCGTTCACCGTTGGAGTTCCCCCTTCAGACTGAATACGAATCGTTTGATCCGAGTTTGTAACTAATTTGCAAATTCACAAAATAGTTCAGCAGTATCGGTAACATACAAATGGCTCATCCTGTGGAACCCAAACAATAAAATCGAAAGATTCCTGGTGACCAATGGGCCTAAATAACCTCGTTGACTCGGAGGCCAGAAACATTCAGAATATATTAAAGCTGTGGTTTGCATCAGGTACACAACCCCCACCACCACCAGGTCAATGTGTTGACCTTTGTCGGCTGTGTGGCGAGTTAGATCAATTAAGGCGGGCAATCTCGCTGTCTGATTAGGTCAATGCAGCCATCTTAGGTTGCCGACATGGCTTACAAGCCAATATAAACCTCTTCCTTCGGTTTTTAGAAAACGCCATCTACTCTGGAGACTCAGTCGACGCAAGATTATCCCTAAGGTTTTAGAATTCTCTCCACTCCTCTGAGACCACACCAGCCTGTTTGACAGCAACAGATAACAACGGCTCACTCTCGGAACGCTGGCACATACCGATACGTCGGCGTAAATAACGCTCAGATCTAAAGAGGTTGGAAGAATGTCTTCTCTTTGTTCGAATAACCCAGGACATCACAACACACACCGATATATTCCACATTTTCGGTTGAAGATTGTTTAAAAAAAAGAAAAAAAGAGGGTGGCACATGCAAGCACAAAGACTTGGTTAATGTGGTTCAGGACAGTGATATCCTCACGATTTCTTGAGATGGATTGAATGAAGGCCATCATCTAAATGACAAGGTAGTCGAGAGCATCTGTTGGAACTTGTGTGAATATATTGTAGCCGTCCCGTGACGACATGAACTGAATGGTACTGTCACAACATCGTCACTCGGGTTGTGTGCAGCCGCTGGCAGATGACAAGGGAAGGCCCCCCCCCCCAAGACCTTAAATAAACAGACACACACACACACACACACACACACACAAAACTGCGGGATGGACCTGTAAATGCAGACTACACACACAAGTTTGAATTCAAAGTTGTACTACAGTCGATCAAGTTTCAAAAGATGGAGATCCACGAGCGTAGAGCTTCCTCCACACTTAGTATAAAAATGTACATCATACACATGCATTCATACATGTATACATGATGATACGCCAGTTCGAAAAAGTGACCGTGATAACTGAATCTTATGACTTTGAAGGTCGCAAACTTCAAGTTTGTAAACCAGTCCGATGATGTCAACAGTGAACTGTTCGTCAAAAGATGCAAAGACAGAACTACCAGAGACCATAACAAGTAACTTTTTAGGAATCACTTCACAAGATGTAAATTTGTACATTCATATCAAACTACAAGATGAACGGAATAATTTATGAAATTTTGCAAGCTGACAGCTTACGAAAGTATAACCAGTCGCTAGAGAAAGTTTCAAAGATACGTAGGTAAATTACAAGAAGACAATTTGACTAACCATCACACACACACAACTTAAAAGCTGAGGCGAGAGCTGTACCTGTAATGAGTGTCTCCACTTAACTATGTCCGGGGCTTGTGTGTCTTAAAGCCTATTTATAGGGAGCTTCGCTAGAGGGGTCTCAGGTTTTGTTAAAAGGAAAGATAGGCAAATCTTAATCTTAGATGCTCCTTCGCCAGTTTACCATTTCAGTATTGCTAACATTCGCAACCTAACTTAACCAATCACTCCACTTCCCTAACTTAACCAATCCCTCCACATCCCTAACTTACCCATCCATGACCATAATCGTCCATCTACCATCAGGTCCTACCCTGTGCCTTGAACATTAACAATATACTACAGTAATTTCAGAGACCTTCTCTACCCCTGTGCCTCTAAAACCTACCCACACCTCCACTTTAAGGATCCCCCTCCCCCCACCGTTCCTCTTCCATAACCCACGACATCTCTATGCCCCAGATAACCCATCCCATTCATCCACTTCCAGCACCTACTTTGTACCTCCAGCTTCCAAGTCTAATTTGTCCCTCCATCTCCAGAACATACCCCGTCCTTCCATCTCCAGTACTCAACTCGTTCCTCCATTTCCAGGACATATTTCGCCCCTCCACCTCAAAAATCGTCTTTCTACCCTCCCGCCCTCGTACCACACCACACGGGGAATGCCTCGCTCCGCTGCTCTTCTATCCCTTGTCCATCCCCTCTGGAAATTCAGGAGATCTGGGTGTGAGCAAAGAAATTGAACCATTTAAGGCCGAAGTCCTCCGGCCGAAATAACGTGGGAGTCTTGACGCGAACAGAAGAAAATGTACCTTATGTTACGACGTGATAAGGGAGAGTTGCAAGGGCTGTGTTTTGTCGCGTGTACAGAATCCTAATACCCAGCTTTGCTGAATTATGTAAGCATTTCTCTCCTCTGGGTTACAGCGTAGTGTTGCTAATGTGAAGGGCTGGTTAGGGACTGGGACACATGCCTTATACTCGTTTTATCTCCGTGTAGATAATTCACCCTTCCATTACGGATATTCTAAAGGAAAACGCTTAAAGGCATCTCCACATTTTTCTGGTGCGAGACTGTCAGCACAACGTAGCATTTTTGTCTACACTATACATCTATCTATATTTCCAAAACGTATGAACTTTGCATTCCATGGATGGAATCTTCTAAAAAGAGGAAGCAAGACAAGGAGGGGTTAATAACCACTTAAATACTAATTTCACGGCCTTATTGTGTAATGGGCTCCTGTCTTTTGGCATTTTCCCGAGCAGGGCCTCGTCAGCCGGCAGTGAGAAGGTATTTGCAGCTTCACGCCAAGATTAAGGGCTTCCAGGAATGTCTTTAGAAGAGCGTGGTGTTGTGTGGCGATGGTATTAGGCTTGGTGTCTTGTTCTGTCATTGTGTGGACGCACCCGAGAAGTTTGCGCACTCGAACCCTTCTGCTTCACTACCCCAGGAATTTTTAGACGCGTTCTTTTATTCGCCCGTCGCGCTCCCTTACGTTGCTTCATTATGTTAGGCTCTCGCTCCAGCTTTCCAGTATGGTCTGTTGTTAATTCACCCTCATTTAAAGTTCCTTAATAGCTCAAGGATCTCGACAGCCTCTGTCGTTGATTGTCCGAAGCCTCGACTGTCTCGTAGTTTCGTTAGTGGTTCGTCTTTTCTGTACCTTGATACCTCAAGGCTGATTCATAGTCTATTGTTGTTTATTCGTACTTTCTCTCCAGCAGACTGTCTCTTAATGGTTCACAATCTGCCTCACTCGGTAATTGGTTTCCAGTATTTATAGTCTTTGACTCATTGTTCAGAGAGAGATTCCGTCTACATTGGTACTCCAAAGTCTATTTTGATCACTGTGACAGACCCAAATTCACTATCTCTTAATTAACAGTCTTAATGGTTCACTGCTTTTAGAACTTGAAGTACTTATGAATCATCATATTCGGTGACTGCACGTCAAGATAAGTCCAGAGAATTAATTAATACTTTTTCTTCTTCTGCGGATAAAGTAAAAACGTTCATAACTGTAATCAGACAAGAAAATCCAGGAGGAATTCAACAGCTCTTTATGGAGCCTAGTATTTCTGCCGAGGTCTGCTCTAGGAGCAGAAAAGACATTGACCAAGTCATTGTTCAGAGTTGATCATTATTTACGGATCCCTGGAAGTTTACCGGGTTACAGAGGAAACCTCACACAGTTGAATACACACCGTCAAGTCACCTGGTGCCATTAGGGAAGAGTCCACTATCTCATGCTTCTCTAGGGGGGGAGGTTGTATCCAATTAAGCAACGAGGGGCGTTTAAAACTGAAGTAACGACTGGGCTAGAAAACAGAACATCACATTCCTGTTGCGATGTGTTATCGAGCAGTGATGAATTCCACACACTAGTAAGTAAGTGCTCAGGACAGAGATAACTTGAAGTATAATTCTCTCTCTCTCTCTCTCTCTCTCTCTCTCTCTCTCTCTCTCTCTCTCTCTCTCTCTCTCTCTCTCTCTCTCTCTCACACCAGCGTTATGATGGTACCCAACTGTTCTATTGTTCTTTGCCCTTAGATTTAGGCTGCCACTGCCAGGGACTACTACGAAGTTTGTCACGCAGCCATGCAAGTCCACCAGCCAGTGCTGAAGACTAATTCCATCCACCAATAACATAAGTGGATTCGAGTAAATGGAATAGAGCACATGCATACACTTTCCTGAGGTACAATGCCATTCCTTCGATTCCTGCTTCGAAATAAGATCTCCTGCCAAACGTGTACCTCAACTGCAGCAAGGTCTGAAATCACAAAGGGCATTGATTGCAGAACAAGTATCTCCAAACGACGGACTATCAGGTTATTGCTGGTACCAATAAAAGAACGTCTATGCAAAAAGTGACCACATCTGCTCTGGTCCGAAGGAGGGAGGGAGGTGGTGTGCAACACCTCTCAAACGTCTTGGTCCAACCTCATGGGGTGAATTCAAACAGAACCTGGCAGTTATATGAACCCACGTCCTCCTGCAGCAGCCACCAGCCCTCCCGGAGGTACCTGCTACTATCTGGACTTCTGGTCGGGCGCAGCATAATGAAACTAGTCAGGTGCGGGTGTGGGTCTGGGAGAACACACGCCACCTCTGGTCCCCGCGCTCATTAAACAACCCGACTAGGTTAAGTGACGAACGAATAAAGATTCTAAGATTGTCCGTCAGGTCTATAAGATGGCCACAACCTCACTAGCAGGAGCCATGGTTCTTGAAATGCTGAAAATTGGGGGGAGGTAGATCAGACACCGTAATGGCACACATTCCCTGTGCAACTTTGTCGGGTTGAACATCGTCGAGTTGACAATGGAAGGAAAAGGAGCGAAAGAGTTTGACCAAAAATCCATTTCTTGAAAAATCACAAGTTTAATGGAGTCACAAGCTAGCCCAAAAATCGTACTAACGGCACGTTACTCCGATCCTAGTGAACACGGGGCCAAAAACACCACCAGAATCGCAGAATGATAGTGGGTCAAACGAACATCGGCCACTAATGGGGCAAGAAGCATTCACAAGTGTGCGCATAAGTTGTGGAAAAACTTTTTTATTTTCTTTTGACCGACGGTGTGCATCTGTGGCGGTGGGTGGGTGTGCAATGTTTGGCTGGAGCCCACTGTCGCAGCCGCCAGGGAGATCTCTTGTTTGTACTCATTAGCAGAATCTCTCCTGCCCTTCTCGACAGACGAGTCTCGGCAAAGGAGAGGGAAAAAAAAGTTTCCAGGAATCAGAGACTCGTCGCTATTAATCCTACATTATCTTGCCTTTTTTCTGTGTGAGCGACACTATTGGTTTGTGATGAAACAGAAGACTAATGCGTCATATAATCTGTAATGTCGAAAAAAATACTGTGCGATTTCATTATAAGGTAAAATTACTGTTTATATAAGAAAAAAAAATATGGAAATGGCATTGGTGCAAGATTCAATAATACCATATGATGCTTAATTACATATATGAACAGTATGTACGAGAACATTTTTCTATTTTTCGTATAGAAATCTGAAGTAATCGATCGTTATTTCTGCATAACTATAACATATAGATTTCTTACAGCTTCGCTATAGCTCCTTGGATGATATATATATATGGAACGCTTCCATTAACAAATTAAGCACAAGATCAAAGTTAAAACATCGCAGGAAAAAATTTTCCACAAGTGGGAGAAAAACGGAAAAACATTCTGGCGCGCATTTCGCCTGAAACGAGATAAAATTCACACAAGCTCGACTCTATAATGAGGCTCATGCCATGTCTGCTTGAATTTTGCCCAAATAATTCTTGCAATGTGGCAGACACGTCCGCCGGGAATTATCTGCCCGACATGCGTCCCGCTTCTCCTCCTCATTTCTGGCGATTATTGCGGACAACCATTTTGCTTTGTCATAGGAGACCCCCAACGAGGAGGCAGAGAAATTCGCCATGGAGTGTTTTCAGGGAAGGTCCGACGCTCTGACGTAGAGCCCACACGTCGCACACTAACACTGGTCGACGGCGTCTGCGCCTCCGCGATGGGCTGAAGGCGTGGTGGCCGCTCTGGCTGGTTGTTGTGTGACCCCGCGAGAAGCGAGTTTGCGTGTGTGAGGGACAGAGCCACAAGGACCAGTGCGATGATGAGGGGATGTGGTCTGTGTTCAGGCTCTCCTCGAAGTGTGGGTGAAGTCACCATTGAGAGAGAGAGAGAGAGAGAGAGAGAGAGAGAGAGAGAGAGAGAGAGAGAGAGAGAGAGAGAGAGAGAGAGAGAGAGAGAGAAATGCAGACAAACAAGCAAATACGTAAGCAAAAAAGGAAAAAGTTACATAGAATTACCCACTTTCATAACACACAGGCCGAAGGTCCATGCGAGGCGGTGAAGCCTTGACACGTATATGAGAAAAAAAAAATATGTAATCACCTTAAAAATAGAAGAGAACATCATAGCAAAGGCTCTCTCTCTCCCTACCCTCCGCTCCCTCCGGCAACACGCCTGATGGAAAACAGGTATGAAAAAAAAAAATACCTTGCAGGATTAATATGACAGAGGGAAACTTTTATAGGAAAACCATAAGGTAGAATGAATGTCACGCATCCCATCTACCAGCGACATGCGTCACCTCAATTTTTGTTACAAAGACAAAAGTCAGGATAAACCCGAGCTCCAGCATCTAGAATTACCATGTCTATTTTATTCCCAAAGCTGATGAATATAATAATTCTTACTCTCTCAAAGCAGGTGACACGGGTTAGTTAGTGTTGGTATTTTACCGCAGCATAACATACCACTACATTATAATGACATTAAATGAATTATTCAATACCGAAGAGTGACAATTGATGATCAAGCCTAATTTTGAATATATTAAGAGTTGTTCTGAGCAGCATTTTTCCACACATCAATACTGTCCTTAAAGAAGAAATATTTCGTAAAGTCCAGATTACCTCGGTGACCTCAAAATTTTAGTCTTCCTCTGGTTGGTAATGCTGGCTCTACTGTTAAGAAATTTTTACTATCGACGTCGTTCAATCCTTTCACTACTTTAAAACATCCCATTAATTTAACTCGGAGATGCCTCTTACTTAAGGGGAACAAGTTTATTCTCTCAATCTGTTCTGAAATGATTTGTTACACATGGAAGGAATCCATTTAGTAGCTCTTCGCTGCACTGCGTCCAATTCAAGAATACGTTTGCTTATGTCGGGGGCCCAGAACTGCTCTGCGCTAGAGGTGGTCTAACTAGACTCAGGTATAGTGGTACTATCTCATCCTTACTTTTGTATGAAAAGTCTGCAAATGTATCAAAACATCCTATTTGAATAAACATACAATTACATAGTGATGCATAAAGACAGTTAAGAACGTGAATATAGAGACAGACGGAAAAGAAAAATTAAAGTATTCCCATCAACATTCGCAATGGATCTAAGGTTCATCAACAAGCCACCCATAACCATTCCCAGTAGATCTAAGGCATATCAACGTGTAACGTACAGTCTTATAGTATTGATTTTAACATCAGCAACCCCGTTGATTCATCACAACACCGGAGAGATTTTCAGCAATCTGTTCAGTAGGTTTATATCTTTTTTTCTTAACCTCCTTCACTACACTGTGTTAAGGGTAAACAAAGTTTAATATTAAGGGCAAGCAAAGTGTTTGAGTTTCTTTTCTTTTCAAGAAAGGACAAAGAAGACTTGGAGAGTCGAGCAGAGTTTAGTCCTGCGTCTTGACTGCGAAAAGAGTCACTGAACTCTTCTGACGTCTTTTAACTGTTGGCTCTTTTGAGGTCGGCTGCTGCGGGCACTAATGTAACCGCTGTCTTGCGGGTGCTGGTGTGAGGTTACTGCAAGTGTTGGTCTGATGTCATTGAAGGCGTCGGTGTGAGGTCGCTGCAGATGTCGGTATCAGGTCACTGCTGGTATCAGCATGAAGGCACCGCAATTCTTGGTTTATCACTGCAGGTCTCGGTGTGAAATCATTGCACGTCTTGGGTTTGAGGTCACTACAGATGTTTCTGTGGGTTTACTGCAGGTGTCGGTCAAGTATCACTAAGAGTTGGTGCGAGGTCACTGCAGGCGTTGTGTGCAAGGTCACTGCAGGAGTTTGTGTGAGGTATGAGGAGTGTGCTGCAGGTGATAGCGTGAGGTCATGGCAGGTTTTTGCACGATGCCCTGCAGGGTACTGGTGTAAGGGCACTACAGGTAACTCAACTCAGTCCCTAACAAGAAGCAAGTTCATCAACTCCTTATATAAACCACAAGTCCTTTCTTGCCTGCATCTGCGACATTGAATATTCACCTCCAAATACTCAATATTCGCCTCCAAACATCCCTGAAATCATTCTTTGGACTAATTTCGAAGAATCCCTGGTGTTTCCAGGAGGCCAGTGCTGGAAACGCTGGTGAAGCTCACAAATTAGGTTGTTTTAAATTGCAAATTCCTCCGCTAAGGAGCTGGAGCAATTTAGCATTGGAATTTTCAGTGTGGTGGGCTGGAGACACACACACACACACGAAATTTGAATCTATCTACTTTCCAATGAATAAAGTATGAAAGCTATTTTTTTGTTTCAGGATAAGCGGAAGTATCAAAAGTTCTCTTACAACAGTCAAATTCTAAGACCTGCTATTTCTATTTGAAAACATCTCACCAAATATCTGGTTCCGTTCCGTTGGTATACATCTTTGAAATACATTCTGGTTATATATATTTGGGATATATCTAGTTCATTCAGGGAATGAAACTCCCATGGCACTGATTGCTTTATCCCCTGGATAAAGACAAACCCCCTTCTTCCGACAGTAAGGTATGATGTTCTCACAATTTAGTAACCATAAATTAACTCGGCGGGTATCATTATTCTGCACCAGTGGCTCGCGTACGAAGGATCTTTGCCTCGCCAGTGGAGGTAAAACGGCTGCCGCCATCAGTATAATTAACGTATTTGGTATTGGCACCAGTTACCGAGAGCGAAAGACGACACCCCATGGAGCTGACTAGCTGCGAAGACGAAGCACCCAGGACCTGGTTATACTGACGAGATCCCAGGGAGCTGGCTGCACAGACTAGATCCCAAGAGCTGCCTGCACAAATGAGAGCCTAGGGGCTAGCTGTACAGTCGACACCCAAAGAGATGGCTGCACAGATGAGACTTCAAGAGTCTGCAGTACAGACGAATCTTCAGGAATAAGAACGCACAGGAGACCCCCTAAGGAGCAGACTGCACAGACGAGATTCCTTGAGCTGACTGCACAGAGGAAACTCCAATGAGCTGGCTATCCAGACGAACCCCCAAAGGAGACGACTGTCCAGACAAGCCTCTGGAAAGCTGACTACAAGGACGAGACCTCGGGAGCTGTTTGTAGACGAGACCCCAGGAGCTAGCTGAAGGTACAGACGAGGGCCCCCAGGAGCTGTTTGTACAGACGAAACCCCAAAAGCTGGCAGAGTGTACAGAGGAGACTCCAGGAGCTGGCTGAAGGTAAAGACAAGACCTCAGGAGCTGGCTGACTGTATGTACGAGACACCAGGAACAGGCCGACTGTACAGACAAAGCACTGAGAATTTACTGTATACACAGACACACACATACACACACACACACCCTGAGGGATGGATTATATATCATCTCTCCTTAATTGCACGATAATTGCAGTTTGTGTGCTGGAAGTATTATGACCGAACTCAAACACATCATATCTTCCTATATGTACGTAGTGAGGTGTGTGTGTGTGTGTGTGTGTGTGTGTGTGTGTGACACGGCTGACAGAACCTCAACAAACACTTATTCGTCCTGAGGACGTGGAGAGAGCTCAGGCAATATGATCAGACAAAACCCTTTTCATAATTTCTTTGTCTGGTGGATAAATCGCCTGTAAATACTTTTACGATATATACAAATCCCCGGACACGACGATATTCCTGGTTGTAAAAGCTCCTTCGTATCCCCGAGGCTCAGTTGCATATAAGGAAAGTTTTCAGTCTCGTCCCATTATTATCTTCATGTTTTCTTTTTTTTTTCTTTTGACATCTATTGTGTATTTCTTTTTCTTAATTCACAGATTAAAGAGTGTTGTAAATGTGAACAGTTATACAGAGAATTACAATGGAATTAAAACAGCAGCAGACCACTAAGTCCCCTCGAGGCTGCGAGTGATAGTGGAAGATATCAGAAACTCTTACATTAGTGTGGTAAAAAGGATGGAATACAGATAATGCACAGAGAAAAAATGTGCAAAAAGTCAGTGTGGTTAAGGAGGCACACGTAATGTAGGTCGCGAACCCGAGGCAGAATACTTATCAAATACTCTTAAACGTATCTATACGTCTGCTTTCAACCACTAATTGGCAAATCGTTCCATATGTTAATCTTGCTGGAGAAAAAGTACCTCGCCTCGTTCCGGATAAATCGTTTACCTACGAGTTTGTATCCATTACTGCGAGTGAAATCAGGCGAAGATATAGATCAAGATAATCAAAGCCTTTGATAAATTTGAATACTTGTATTATATTACCTCTTAGCCTTCTCTTTACTAAGGATAGATAAATTTAAGTCGTTTAACCTGCTCTCTTAAGACTTGCTTCTCAGTCTGGGAATCATCTTGGTAGCTCGTCGTTACACTCTCTCCACTCCTACTTTTTTTTTTCTTTAGGTCGGGTGACCAAAACTGAACACAATATTCAAGCTGGGGACGAACCAATGAACTGTTAAGATTAAGGATGATTTTCGTGGTCTTAAATTCGAAGACCCTACCTACAAATACAAGAATTTTGTTCGCTCTTTTTGTGTCCACTGCATATTTGGTTTTAAATCACCAGGAATTATTACGCCCAAGTCTTTTTCCTCATTTACCTTTTTGCAGCTCGTTTTTTGCTATCGATATGGAAAAGGTGGTACCTAATATTGAAATTCACTTGCCCCTTATAATCCCAGTCCATCAGTGTGTGTCAGTTTGAAGCAGTAGAATGTCTAGTTCATCTGTAAATTTGTTTTCTAACTTTGTCATCAGCTAATTTTCATATCTTGCAATGCAGTCCATTATCAGTATCGTTACTATATATACGGGAAAGAAAACCGGTCACAAGACTGATCCTTGTGGCACTCCACTTGTTACGTCTAACCATTCTGAGGCTTTTAATCACAACTCTTTGTTTACGGCCAATCAACCGACTTCCTATCCACCGATGTACATCCCCATCATTGCTGTGAGACTCAATTTTTACTGGTAATCTTTGATGCTGAACTTTACCGAAATTTTATTGAAAATCTGGATACAAGATATCAGCTGCTTTACTTTCGTCATTCGTATTGAATGTAAAATAAAAAATCAAGCAGATCTGTCTGACGAGAAATTGTCGAAAGCTGCGCTGAGAATCTTTTATAAAGCAGTGGTCCTCTAAATGGTTTACAATTCTAACTCGAATGATGATTTCCACAAGTTATCCAACTACAGACGTTAAGCTAATTGGACGATAATTTCCAGACCGAAAAGGGCAGTCAATGGCTTAGCTACCTCACTTTTCGCCTGCAGTCATATTCATTTCCTTTCCGTTTATTGCCAATAATACGTCTTCAGCTTTGACGTCAATCCGTTGAAGAACATTCTCCTATCTCATCAAAGAAACTGGATTTGGGACATGGATTGCGTCTTTGATTTCTTACTTTCTCGACGCAATTTCTCATAACATACCCTATCATATTGGTTACTGGTATCTCTGAATTTCTTGTGAGCAACATGCCTTAGACAAGAGGCACTATTTTATATTTCATCGTCCCATCATCTTAGCTTCGTCTTAGAAACAGACCAGCTACTACGTAGTGGTACCTAATGTTGCCTCTACTGCCTTGATGGTTTTCCTGAAGCTTTTCCAAGCTACGTTCATGTAGTTTTCAGTGACCTTATCAAGCAAAGAGATTATTAAAATTTATCATATCTAAAATCAGGTATTTTTTTCGCGATGGTCATCATGTTGATAGAAGGAAAAAACATGTTTGATTAATTATATGAATTAGTTTTTTTTAGGCGAAAATGATCATTTGAATAAAATATGAGGTCAACGTGATTTTCCCCGAATGTATCCATGAAATAAATACTACGGAGGTATTAATTATATATATATATATATATATATATATATATATATATATATATATATATATATACACACACACACTAAGAAATGAAGGGGAACGCGTTGCAAACACGATATTATATATATATATATATATATATATATATATATATATACACACACACACTAAGAAATGAAGGGGAACGCGTTGCAAACACGATATTATATATATATATATATATATATATATATATATATATATATATGCAGGAGGGTGAAAGGAGGGCAAGAAATAGAGTGAATTGGAGTCATGTGGTATACAGGGGTTGACGTGCTGTCAGTGGATTGAAGCAAGGCATGTGAAGCGTCTGGGGTAAACCATGGAAAGCTGTGTAGGTATGTATATTTGCGTGTGTGGACGTGTGTATGTACATGTGTATGGGGGGGGGGGGGGGGGGGGCCATTTCTTTCGTCTGTTTCCTTGCGCTACCTCGCAGACGCGGGAGACAGCGACAAAGTATAAAAAAAAAAAAAAAAAAAAAAAAATATATATATATATATATATGAGAAGCCTGTGCTCAGACACACAAGATACACATGTCCATGATTAAGAGACGGGGCAACACGAGCGTACATCTCTCTAACACACAAACAAACTAGGCTGTGTGTGTGTGTGTGTGTGCATAGGAGTAAAGATAGGATACCTATATACAAGCCTAAGACACGAGGCACCAAGAGTAAAAATCTCTCCTCTCAACACACAAATAGTAATCACAAACACAGTACAAGAGTTGTGGAAGACTGGAATAAAGTGAACGAGTACGGTGAAGGCGCACAACGTACAGAAGCTTAAAACAGTGATGCAGGCAGCATATACAAGATAAAGGACAAAACTGATAGAGAAGCCCCGGCAAAATAGGGCTCATCCAGTGTAAAACTCCCTCACCGTTGGTACAGAGAAAGGTAGTAACAAAAACATGAATTACCCACGTGAAGTGAGAAAACCAAGTCGTTCGAGTAGTTATTTTCCTGTTAGAATAATACATTTCACCTGTGTTGCAAGTGTAGGACACAGCAAACCTTCCTAGTGGTGTGAGCAAAGAACACAGCCAGATTTCCTGATGGAGTGAACCTTCGTCAGATCACATTCTCCCAGTGCTTTGACCTTGAGACACACAGTAAATCTGCTCTGTGTTGTGTGCTTGTGTCACATTAAACATTCGCCTTGGTGAAAGTTCACAATACAGCAAACTCCCCCATGTGAACCGTGACTTTATGGCACAGTAAACTCTGGCGTGTTTATATAATTAGACCATTCATTACTATGAGCTGAAGAGACTAATCAACAAAATCTCTTCACTCAGACTCTGCAAACTCTCCATGCTCTTGAGGCTCTACAAACTCTCCATGCTGTAAGAGTACATACTCTTCTCGCTCTGAAACCTACAGACTCTACACACTCTGACACTCTGCAAACTCTCCATGTTTCGAGATTGCATGAACTCTCAACACTCTACAAACTCTCCATGCTCTGAGAATCTCCAAACTATCCTAGCTCTGAGACTCTACAAACTCTCCATGCGATACGAGATCACGACACTGGTAATTTTGCTCTAGTGCAGAGAGCTCGAGGCAAAGCTAACTCTCCCAGTTGTGTGAGCTTGCAAGACAGCAGACTTAGCCTCCTTCTCTCCTTCCCGTTGCTGGAAGCTCAGAACACGCCAAGATATGCGACCTGAGTGACCTCTGCCGGTGGCGTGAACTTGCGGTACAACACACTGAACGAGTGGGGTGTGCTCACGACACCGTAAACTGGTTGACTGATGTGACCTTACGAATCAGTAAACTGTCGGACTGGGGTGAATTTACGACACACTTAACTTCTAGTGTGATGAGCTTACGACACCGTGAAGCGTCCGAGTGGGGTTAATTTAGCGGCATGGTACACTGTCCATGTAGGTTGAGCTTACGGCAAAGTAAACAGTTTACAACGACAAGGTAAACCGAGTTTACAATGTACTACCACTAGCCGAGTGGGATGAGCTTATTTCACAGTAAACCGTTTGAGTAGAGAGCTTATGACATGTAATATCAGAGTGGTGTAAACTTACGACGCAGTAAACTATCCGGAGTAGTGTGAACTTACGACACAAACTGTCAGAGAAGAGAGAGATGAAAGATTCTGATGGGCTCTTTGAACCAACTCATATACATTCTTTTTTCTTTCTAGTTATGCCGTGTTAACACATGTCGTATCAAAAGCAAGAGAATTTTTTTTCCCCAGAAGTAATTACGAAGTGCGTTAATGGAACATAGTACTACCTGAATAATGCAGAGCGCAGTGCTTACACAAGATACTGCACGCTTCATCACAGGAGAGAAAGAGATATACATTTTGCTGTCAGATCCAGAAACCAATGTGGGGGAGATTTGGAAATGCTGCTCTTATTACCATGGTTAATTTACTCCTAGGTGTTACCGGACTCCGCCTGCATGAGGTTACACCGCGGATGAAAAGTCGCCTATGGAGAGGGTGTATCATTGAGAATACAGTCTAGTCAAAGAATTTCTCTCCAAAGAAGTCTACATTTTCCAGCTTCTGGAAGTAGCGCAGCCCTGGGCTTCAGAAAGCTTTCGAATGGTCCCGGGTAACAACAGGACTCTCATAGAAATTGGATCCGAGGTAATTACAGTGATGATAATCTGCTCCAGCTTCAGGGGACAACATTAATGATATGCTTCGAGAGCCAAATTGTCTCCCTCCCTCAGTCCACTTCTTCGTCACTTGTTGGGTCCTGGTTTTTAAGATATTTTTTTTTTCATTTTCTTTCTGAACCGAAGAACTTTGAAACTCTTCTTAACTACGGCACTTGGAAACTCTATAAATTGTCTTCAAATTATGCGACACTCTTCTTTTCCTATATCTATCACAAGACTTTTCAACAAGACAGCAATACTTCGATATCCTCTCATGGCTCTTATGGCAGTAACAGTTTACGATTTTTCATCAACCGCTTCTGTACAACACAGTCGCGGACAGAGTTCTTGTGGCGCGCATCGATGTCTCGGAACTTCGACTCTTTCACAGCCTGTCTCATGGCAAGTCTATTAGGGACTTCGACTCTATAGAGTGTCATGGCACGTCTCGGAACTTCGACTCTTAAAGTGTGTCTCATGGAACGTTTCGGGACTTCGACTCTTTGAAGCGTGTCTCGTGAGTTACGTTTACGAGCTATGCTCCTTTCTTTCCATTTACTTTCGTATAAAGTAAATTCTTTACCTGTTCAGATTTCAACTGTGTTCTATAACGCACTCAACGTTCCATAACGTGAAAAAAACTCATCCTTTGTATATCATGTATGTGCACATCTAAAGTTCTTTTACGAGTACATAATGAAAACTTTGTATATAATGTCTTCACGTATGGGTTCAATATCAATTCTTTCATTGAAGGATCCGTTAGGATTTCCAGTATATAATTCCCAGTCATCTGTCACAAGTTACAGGAAACGTTATCAATCCTGAGTGAATCCCGATCGTCTGTTGCAACTAGTAAAATTGGTGATTAACACCCCCTTAGCCTAGACCATCCCCTACACCTGCCAGTAACGCTAGTTTCCCCATCATTTAACAGTACTCTTCCTAAAGTAATAGCAGCCAATAATGGATTCATCATCATAGCACATCAGTCCTCTTCACAGAAGACTACACAACTCTCTGGACATGCAGCAAGCACTGTCCTATCATAAACACCAATGAAACTCCAGTTCAACCCCTCAAATGCCCAGTCATGCACTCAAACACAATCCAAAAACATCAGCGGTATCGAAAACAAACAGACCTAATCAACCACAGTATATACAAATTGCTTTCATTCAAGCATAAAGACTGACACCCTCATTCACCTTCTCTTCATTCTCTAACACCACAACCCTACGAAAAGACAATTGCCCACCACAACCATAACAGTTCAGCCACCTGTGCTCACTGAGCACCCCAATTCCCAAGAACCCAAACATTTACATAACAGTCACACCAATCTAACTCTATAAACTCCAAACAACCATCTAACCGACACATTATTGAGTTCTGTTCCACTACACCGAAACTACGCTCCCCAGACATAAGAGAGTTACACTTTCTCGTATGTGCAGTGGACACCACCCGTCTCTTCAACATTATAAGTACGGAGTTAACGTATCTAAGTACCCTAATGCCCATGATGAAGCTTCCACAGTAAAGACACCGAGCACCTACTATTTCAACTGGCCTCCACGTACCTTCTACAGACGAACACACATGAAGGCACTACATGATCCTGGGCTGCCGGAGCCCCTTATAAGGGGTCCTGGGTTTGCAAAGTTTTAGTGGTTTACATATATATATATATATATATATATATATATATATATATATATATATATATATATATATATATACACACACACACACACACGAGGGAGGAAAAAACTAATGTTTGCTAGCCAAACAGACGACGACAAAAAGCTTCCCCTCTTATATCATCACTTTCTAAAAGAAACAAAAGAAGACAAGTGGCAGTTTCTTCTCGTAATCCGATTCGTCTACACCTGCCGCTACCTTGCTAAGACGGGAAATGTGAACAAACATATATACACAATACTTCTTATTCATTTATTCATCTATTCAACAGCACTTATTTACCAATTTACCAATTACCAATACGAATAAAGGTAAAAAGCATTAGCAAGCCTGACAAGCTCATAAAGACTGGGATTAGTCTAGCTGCTGGCGGAGCGTGACGAATCAAGCAAGCAAACAGGCAGGCAGGCAAGCAAGCAAGCAGTCGGGTCTGTGTGCCTGTAGTGGTGGTGGTGATGATGGAGGCCGCCTTCTCTCGCTGTTCGGCCTTCAACATGTCAGGTTGTGGCGACCTCTCCCCCAAAACCTCAAGCCAGTCGACTGGCAGCAGTGTGGAGGACTTTCCCCCTCCTCCTGCTGCTGCTTCCTCCCTCCATCCCTCCCTGATTCATTCACACAGACCTGACAGAACCAATCTGCGGATCTTTATTCAATTTACAAGGATGCACAAGACACGTATTTACCACGCGGATTAGCTAATAATGGATGGAGAAATTCCCACTTTCGTTAATCTTTTTTTTTTTTTTTGCACTGAATGACATCATATATTCATCGTTTTAGTACAGGTTATTTCAATGTCAGGTTAACGATGTTCTATGGATGATAATGGCACTGTGGGTTATATATATATATATATATATATATATATATATATATATATATATATACTTAATCTAGATGCGTGTATTATGATTTATTTGTCACTTACTGATAATCTTGAGCCCATTCAAGTTCTCACTCTTAAGGTCATGATGTCTGCATCTTTCGTCTAGTTTTGTATGCACTGTTCTGTTTCTCTTCTGTTCGTCAGCGCATCAATGCTTACTCAGACTACAAAATCTAGTTTTTCCTCGCTGTTCTTCATATTACTAAGTCTTTTTTTTTTTTACAAGTGTCTCAGTATAATTTTTCTTATTGTCTATAAGGTATTATCCGATAATATTACTAAACCTTCCCCTCAACTCTCGCATTTCATATACTTATTTGCATCGCTAATTTTTCTTTTTTTTTCCCAGTTATTCTCATTTTCAGCTCATTTATTCCATACTTTATATTTCCTAATTTGGAAACTATTGTTAAACACTTAGATTTTTCTTCATTTCACTATCATCTTTCATACATTCTCTCTCTCTCTCTCTCTCTCTCTCTCTCTCTCTCTCTCTCTCTCTCTCTCTCTCTCTCTCTCTCTCATATCTTTTGTAAAAATCCTGTCATTCACCTCTTACTTTGACTGGCGCTGTCCATCATGTGCAATTCTCACGAAAAGATATTTTCCTCAGTTCTTAACAATTTGAATTTTCTCTCATAATATTCCTAACTCTTACACCTTCACCACATCACATTTCACTCTTCAAACCTTCCCTCTTCCTATATGTCTATCTAACCACTCACCATTCCTATATATCACTCTTCAACCCCTCCCCCATTCCTATATTTCACTCTCCATACTTTATCCTTTCGCCTTCTCCAACTCCCATTTTTGTTTCAGGAGGGAGGGAAGAGGAATGAAAGACCAAATAAGGAAATGAAAAGAAGGAAGAACAAAATCACTCCACTGTTTAAAGTTGGCTTTTGTCTGTTTTTGGATGTGCCCCATTGCAATTACCTATCTGTACTGTACGGGGAGGGCGACAAAACAGTTGTGGGAACCCATCCCTTGAACAACTTTTTAAACATTTGTACGTTGTCCGCATTTACCGTTTCCTCGTTCAATCACTACTCATACTGTGAAAGTATTTCTGTTCCTTTCTAACAAGTCTCTTGTTTAATTTCATGGTATGGCCTTTGGTTGCTCTACCCCTGCCTCTTTCGTAGAATCATTTACCTTCTATATTAGTTAATCGGTAAAGTCTGTGATCAGGTCATCCCTCACTCTTCTCTCTTCCAAGATGAGCTAATTCAAGACCTTAAGCCTTTCCCTGTAACTCGGCTCTCTTAATTTCCCGGTACCATTTTAGTTGCCCTCCTCTGAACCTTCACTATTAGCTGTCTGTGGTTCTTCGGGTGCGATCACCAAACCCGAGAAGCGTATTCAAGTTTTCGCCTAATGTAGGAAGTGGAAAGCTTGTCGACTATTTCCTTTTCCATTCACTTTGATGCAATTCGAACACTTGACAGGAGGTAGAGCTTGTGTGTGTGTGTGTGTGATTACTATTTCCGATTCCTATTTGTGTGTTACGGGGAGAGAGCTCTACACTTGAATATGTATACCATGTCTCCTGCTTGTGCATACATATGCACACACGCACCCAGCCTTTGAGACGTCGTGTGTGTGTGTGTGTGTGTGTGTGTGTGTTGGTTGGTTGGTTTTCAATAGAAAGTCGGTAAGCTTAGCCAAGACCTGTTTACTGTATGCAGTGATGGACGAGTGATGTTACTCTCGGGGCTTTGGGGACTCGGCGGGAAGCAAGTGTGTTCCATGTTTGTGCTGTTGTCCAGATCTTGGGTTAATACCTTCCTCCTCCTCCTCCTCCTCTGTCCTATTGTTCTCCCAGGTCGGGAGGTCAGTCTATCCTCCCTAGTTGGGGCTCAGCTAAAGTGTCACTTCGCTTTCACATTTTCTTTAGGTTTCATGTTAAGGCCAGACGAACTTCTCTCTCTCTCTCTCTCTCTCTCTCTCTCTCTCTCTCTCTCTCTCTCTCTCTCTCTCTCTCTGTTACTCTAGGCTCTCTGCATCTTCTCAATCCACTTCATCATAAATTTAAAGTTTTATGATATAGCATTTCTCTATCGTTGCATCCGGTATCATGAATTTTCTCCTTTTTAATTTATAATCATCTTACGGTAGTTTCTTCTATTACTACGTGAAGTCATACTCCCTTCTTCCGTTCTTGCTTTGCTACAGTGTTTTCTAGTCCATTTAGACACCGTTGTTTTCATTCATAATCTAGCGGTAATTTTCCACCTTTATTAACATCTTTCCAGGTCTTACGTGCCAATTATAGTGTCTTGTGGTCCGTTGACTGTAATTATCGAGTATCATTAACACTAAAGGTGACTACAATTCACAGTTCCACAGGAGTGTTCCATCTGTGGGCTTCGCTGCTGACGTCACTTCATTATACTTGCATCAGTTCCACGTAGAGTCTACCCGTCATACACATCACTCCACGTTCCGTATACCTCCACTCTGATTGTGGCTGGATGTCATTCCTTCACGTCTGTCTTCGTATCTTTCCTTGAAATTTAATTTTTTTTTACGACAACCCTACCCTCACCCCTTTACGAATCTCTTATCTATATCCCCCCTAATCTCTCTTGTTTCTTCCGCTCTCTCTCTCTAATGAAAACATTCTGCATTTACGTAGACGTAAAGTTTAAATCAGTTGTGTACTAATGTGGCTACCAGTCAGACGAGCGGAAAGGACCTAGGTGCAGAGAATGCAGAATGACTCCACAGGCAATTTCGAGGTAATGGAACATATGAACTGTCATGAGAGGCTGAAGGAACTCTTAACTCCACAGCCAGAGAAGAATTATCTACTCTTGCCAGCAAATTCAAGGTATAGAGATTATGTCCTAATCTTAAAACGTCTCAAGAGGGGAAGGAGCAAAATTATCAAATAGACAATAATACCTACAAATGTACGAAAGGTATACGAATGCCCTGGAGAGACTGCTTAATGTACTACCGATAGAAATAAAAAAAAACATTGGAAAATCAAACAAACATATAAAAGATAAGATGATACATGGCTGAATAAAGCTACGGACGAACCCACGATTGTTATTTACGTAATGTTCGCTGAGGAAGGGACAAACGTTATTACTGATCAAGCATGACGTATGAGGTGAGCGCTGTGCACTAGCCCTGCTTATTGGTCAAGATTAGTCTTACGTTCGTAATCTCTCTCTCTCTCTCTCTCTCTCCTTTGCTGTGTACCAGCTTCTCAAGAACGGTTTCCCTAACCTGTTCCAGCAAGTTGTTGTGTTCAGCTCTCCTTATGATGCATTACCTCACATTTCCTTCTCACTTTCGTTCAGCTGACCCCGACTGTCACTATTCATCTCCTCCTCCTCCCTCCTTCCTTTTCCTCTCAAACCTTCACTGTCACTGCCATGCCCATAAACCATCCACAGTAACTCTTATGCTCATTTTATCTCCTCACCCTCACTTACATCCCAGTTCTGTTTTGTCTCCAAAATCTTTATCTTCGTTTTTCTCTCCTCCTTAGACTTTGTTGATCTTGCATCCAAACGCCATCAACGAATTTCTAAAGCCCTAACTGCATACTTCACCACCACCAAGCTTACCTCAGATCTCCTTGCTTAACTATTTCAATATCTGTGTCCACAACATCACTTCTCCTTCAAACACGTCCCTACATCAACGTAACTTTCACCCATCGTGGTGTTTGTGCTGCATGTCCACACCACTCCCTCTGCGGCCGCATGCTAAAGAACCCGTGCTCCTTGTAACCTACAGAGCAGATACGCACACCTAGTTTGACAGACACCACACCCTTCACTCTTGACACACGCCCACTCCAACACCTCTCACCTCCCTCTCACAGACATACTCCTTAGCCACACTCCTCCAATGTAAATGCTCCAAATGACCACTTTAGAGTTACCAAGTGTTCCTGTAAACACAAATAAGTTCTTTGGCTGTTGGAATTCGTTGTCGTTAACAACTTTACAGACGTTAATATAATCATTTCCTCTGCAGAAGACGACGGGTCAGCACTTAAAATGGGGATCGAGAGAACAGCAGCCTTGAAAAGAGGAGGTTCATTATGGAAACGACTTTTGTAGTTCGTGATGTTCACCCCTGATGAACAGGAGGCCCATCCTGGGGTTATGTTTGGTGTTTCGTATGGATGTTTTAACACCCTGATCACTGCATTCGATCTCAACCCTTGTAATAGTCACTGATGGTTACATATCTTGCCAAGAAACAGTCTATGAAAAACTATACAAAATATTGTGTAATGATATTCAAACGAGTAACCGGTTTTTTTTTTCGAAGATCATCTGATGTCTTTCATGTCACAGATACTAACCAAAAAAAAAAATGATAGGAACATAATCATTGATTCATCGACCATAAAACAGCAAAAGTATTTGGTCGACCCGACAATTGCAAAGTGGCAGAAATAATAGCCCACTCTGCGCTCGCAAAATGACACATATGATACCCTGCTCGACGACCGCAAAGTGACAAAAAAAAAATATTAAAAAAAGATAATAGCCTTCTCGACGATTGCACAGTGGCGAAGATGATACATAGGGTACTCTAGGATCTCTCGCAGTGGCAAGAAGAATAATAGCCTGACGGACGATCGCAAAGTGGCTAAAGTAATGGCAGACTCGGAGACCACAGTGTGACACACGTAATGGCCTACTTAGCCTAGCGACGAGCGAGGCGCAGACTTACATGACCAACCTCTACTGTGTTGCTCACCATCCTCCTCCTCCCTGCACGGCTTACCAACGTGAACTCGACCTTGTTTTTTTCCCATCGGCTAATGTGCCTCCAGCACCGCTAGAGTGCAATAAAAATGTGTAAAAAAAAAAAAAAATACGTGCACATCGTTGAAAGAAAAAATCCTTCACACAGCAGAAGGTTGAACGATTTTTTAAAGGCTTTCGCCGTGACATTTTATATTCCAAACGATTCCCTGTAAGTCAAAGTCCATAACTATGGCGGTGCGACCTTCTAAGCACAACGGTACGAACTCTCGGTGAACACGACGGGACGACCCTTGAGCACGTCGGTAACAACCCCGAGCTGCACGACTGTTAAAGACTCAAGATTGCCCGGCCTATGACCTAATCCATTAAAGTGGTCGAGTTCAAAGGTCACTCCATCACGCCAGCGGGTCGTTCCGACGCGTCGTACTGAAGAATCGCATCGTCGTGCTTTAGAATCGTACTCTCGTCTTTGAAGGGGTTATAGTGGCAATGATGATGTGAATGATAATAAATAACATACTTAAGAGGTTGACATAAGCATTCCCCTCAACCTTTCCACACATCAAAACAACTTGATATAAATGGAGTTACCATATCGTGTGCTTTCACTTGCTGCTCAATTGAAAGAAAAAAAAATACCGAAATGTAGGAAACGTCTAAATTTTTTATGACATTTAGGATGATAAATGGAAGCTTAGATGACCGGTCTTGCGCAGCACAAATGCTGCTGAAGATTAAAACCTGTCGTTGTGTGTGCCAGAGACGTGATCAGAATGCGAGCCAATGCACGGGTAAGTTACAAGGAATAATATATATATATATATATATATATATATATATATATATATATATATATATATATATATATATATATATATATATTATCCCTGGGGATAGGGGAGAAAGAATACTTCCCACGTATTCCCTGCGTGTCGTAGAAGGCGACTAAAAGGAAAGGGAGCGGGGGGCTGGAAATCCTCTCCTCTCGTTTTTCTTTTTTTTTTTTCCAAAAGAAGGAAGAGAGAAGGGGGTCAGGTGAGGATATTCCCTCAAAGGCCCAGTCCTCTGTTCTTAACGCTACCTCGCTATCGCGGGAAATGGCGAATAGTATGAAAAAAAAAAAAATATATATATATATATATATTCCATACATATTCGCCATTTCCTGCATAGGCAAGGTAGCATTACGAACAGAGGCCTGTGCCTTAGAGGGAATATCCTCACTTGGCCCCCTTCTTTGTTCCTTGTTTTGGAAAATCAAAAACGGAAGGGGAGGATTTCCAGCCTCCTCGGTTCCTTCCCTTTTAGTCGCCTTCTACGACACGCAGGGAATACGTGGTAAGTACTCTTTCTCCCCTATCCCCAGAGATTATATATATATATATATATATATATATATATATATATATATATATATATATATATATATATAATATATATATATATATATAATATATATATATATATATAATATATATATATATATAATATATATATATATATAATATATATATATATATATATATATATATATATATATATATATATATATATATGCGTTGGTCAGCCAACTTCGGTACTGGCCTAAGATAATGTGCAAGAGTTGCTGTAAATGTTAGGTCAGATATTAACAGTCAGAACACCTGGTGAACAGGTACGAATGCCGAAGCGTTTGTGTCTGGTTCATAAAATTGTAAACGGGAAACAGTGTGTGCGAGCGAACGATTGAAGCAACTGGAAAATGTTGAGGTGAATGTGAGCGGGGGAAAAAAAAAATGTCGAGGTTTTTGACTGAACTCTTGATTTCCACGATTTAAGACGAGAAGCGGATAAACGTCTCTATCAGTCGAAGCTTTTCACACGTTTGATGACACTCATCCGCACACACACACACACACACGACTAGACACAGTGAGAACAGCTTCCACAATATCTACAACGAGGATGTACGAAGGTTTGTGCCAACAGTTAGCAATGGGTACAACCCAGACATATGAAAAAAAAAGGCATTGTTTTATACCTGTCAACAGACAAGGAATACAGAGGTATAATTTAGATAGACACAGGGAACTCAGAAGCCAAGCTGTGTTCGGAAGGTGCAAGACGGTCAAGAATCATTATTTCAAGACGAGAAAGGAGGAAAATGACATGTGATAAGCATACCTGTTAAAGGAGCTTCCTATATTCTGAACAATGATAAATTAATAAATGGTAAATCATTAGGACATAAACTGGATAGAGCGTCGTGATTGCTTAAATGGTTTGAACAGGAGTCTAAGGAAGACCAGACAACATATATCTGGGGACGATTTCAAGAGGGGCGATGTTAATACTGGGTTAACTCTAGGATTAATGATGAAGCCATCGTTAATCTCTGATCTACGTTACTGCTCTGCCAGGAAAGAAATTGAAGCATACGTTTGTAGATACTAAATCAAGAGGTTACAGAAAATGCTGCAAAAAGAAAATGGATGAAGAGGACCAGTTTCCAAACAAAATGTTAAGTGAATTTCAATTTCAGCTTTACAAAAATGAAGATGTTTCATCATGATAAAATACCAAACTCCGATGACCACATGTGGCCAGAACTAACCAGCAAACACAGTGATTATAAAGCTAGCATTACGCACAAGAAGCCACCACGGGGGGAAAAAAATCACCTGCAGAAGACTGCGAAAATTACAAACTATAATTCTCTGTCTAGAGTCCTCAATACTGCCTTCAGGTACATGAAC
Source organism: Panulirus ornatus (assembly GCF_036320965.1). Classification (NCBI taxonomy): domain Eukaryota; kingdom Metazoa; phylum Arthropoda; class Malacostraca; order Decapoda; family Palinuridae; genus Panulirus; species Panulirus ornatus. The sequence goes on from NC_092232.1 coordinate 17,813,866, forward strand.
ATCGATATGTCAAGAGATGATTACTGGCGACGTACGGTCGAAATACATCCAGAGCTTCATTATTCTACTTCAGCTGAAACTCAAGAGCTTAAAAAGATCAAGTCCATAAGAGCATAACAAGCCAGGTGTCCGAAATGATTGAAATAGTCATGAGTAAAGTAGTGGTGTCTTCGGTCTATATCCACATTGGAGGAGAGGACGACTGTAGAAGCCTTCGAGATCCCAAAGTGGCCACGACGTCATCAATATCGACCACTTTTGAAACTCGATGGGTTAAGGGCGTCCAGAGAATGTGGGAAGACGCAGGGCAAGGGGAGTGAGTGTCAAGGAAGAACGTTATGGAGGCATATGTTCAGTGGTGGCGGACGCAACGAACAGGTCACGCAAAAATGAAGTGAATACAGATGGCGAAATTCTCAAATCACACACACACAAAGTACATTTATACAAGGTTAAGAGAAGGGGAAACACCAGTGTACAACTTTCTCCCCATAACGAATGAACAGTAGTCACACACACGTAGACACACACACCTTACATCTCCCATGATTCAAGCCTTAAATTTCTCTCGAGTGGAATCAACTCTTCTACAGGAAGAGGTTTGTAACCATAACACGCCTCTTACAGAACGATATGATAAATTACTAATTACCTCAAACAAAATACGACATCCTTACAAGTAATCAGTAAAAAAAAAAAAAAAATATTCCTATTCATGAAGGCTGTCTTTGCAGTAGACATGAGAAAACGGGGCTGGATGGGATAAACTAGGATGGTATTCATCATGTCGAGGGTCTGGAGATTTGGGCAAAACGTTGAGAGAGAGAGAGAGAGAGAGAGAGAGAGAGAGAGAGAGAGAGAGAGAGAGAGAGAGAGAGAGAGAGAGAGAGCATCCTGGTGAGGTGGTCCAGTGACCGGAGGTTCTTGTTATGATGTCGCTCGGCCGTGAGGTGATTGATGTTTCCTTCTCCCGTTGCTGCTGCCGCTGCATCTTACCTCACCTCACTGTCTGCTGCAACTTATCTCACCTCACACTTTGCCTCACCTCACTCCCTGCTGCATCGAACTTGCCTGGCCTCACACCCTCCTGCAGTGTCTAACCCCACTCCCTCCTGCACCTTGATTCACCTCGCCCCTCAACCTGCTGTACGGCGGCCTCACCCCACCGCTCCTGCAACTTCCCTCCCTCCCTCACTCACTCCCTTCCTCCTGGCCTAACACTTAAACGTGCCGACTTCACATCCGTATAGTACAAAGAGTGACACCGGTCTTATCTCCCATCCCTGTATTTCAAGCGGTGAAGTCGACGTTTCCAACGCCTTTGTCTGTGTTTACTACAGTAAAATAAGGCGACGCCAATCTGGTCGTCACACCCGGGCACTCTTACTCACCCGCGCCACACCTTGGGCAGTCATGGACACGAGGGACGACATGACTGGCTAGTAATGGCAAAGCTTCTCATGGGGGACATCACGCTCACTAGTTCCTTACATGGCATCGTCATCTTGCACACGCCTGTCGTGCACAGTAACACCGTCGTGGTTATCACTGTGCAGTCTAAAAGACTCCACGACTAGTACTCTAGACACTAACGACATCCAGACTAGTACTCTACAAACTGTGGTCACCCTGAGTAGTCCTCTGCCCACTATCATCACCGTGACTAGTACTTTACTCTCTAACGTCACCCTGTCCACTACACACTTACGTCACCCAGACCCAGTACTCTACACACAAATGCCACTTTGTTCAACAGTGTACATGACTGTGCAACCCTATCATTGCACCTGTTATCGTGACCAGGCAAAGATTGTGCGAGGCTGGCGAGCCCGCACGATCAGCGGGTAAGATCGGCATACCAAAGCGGCAGCAAAAAGAAGGAAAAAAAAAGAAAGTGGACGTGATGGAGCCATGTACAAGACGGTCACCAGCGCACAGCAAAGTACAGTCGTTCGTTCACACAAACGTGCACCATCAAGATGACGCTATTGTTCCGAAAGGCTACACCCACGCATGTTCACAACACACACACACACACTGTCTGAGCATGTGTCTTCACAAGGAGCAGGTTCCGAGGCAGCGACTCAGTGCATCCAACTACAAAAACGACCTTTCATCACTGCTATTGGCTGAAGGAACAACAGATTATGTGGATGGGTGTTTAAACGAAGGTTATTTGTTATTGCCAGAGTAGATATTGGTATAGTATTTCTCAGACCGAAGACATTAAATTGAAAAAGCATGAAAAGACCGTTTTTCAGCCACCAACTGCTGAGAATGCGTCTTTACATATCCATGGGTCTGATGATCGTTCAAAAAGAAAGCTCTTGTTTATGGGTGATGAGATCGTTTGTCAAGGGCAAATCTCTGGACCAAACCCTTTTTCTCTCGGCGGCGAGTTCTGACTACCCGACTGGCAACCTGGTTAAGAGATTCCAACCCAATAGGACGATCCACAATGGAGCAGAGGTGATGGTAGCGGCGTTGGGTTTCCTACCCTATCATCATCAGCCAGGCGCCTGTGGCCGCAGGTAGAGGGTGAGGACACCCATATAGCTGATATATCGATACAAACTGGATGTGTGGAAGTGGGAGCCACTAGATGACGGGGTTGGATGTATGGCGGTGGATGGTGTGATAATCCTGGCTGGGTTTGTCCAGTCACAGATTTGACGTGTGTGTGTGTGTGTGTGTGTCAGTATACGCACTGCACGGGGAGGAAGTCTTACAACACGCGGGGTCTCATCTCTTGAAATTTTATTCTATCTTGAAATCTTTTACACACATTTTATATATACATATATATATATATATATATATATATATATATATATATATATATATATATATATATATATTCCTACGAGTCCACAGGGAAAGTGAAACAAGTTCGCAATTGCACTTTCGTGTAATAATCACATCAGGGGAGACACAAGTGAGAAATATAATAGTCAGTTGATATACATCGAAAGAGACGAAGCTAGGACGCCATTTGGTAAACATGCGATTGTCCAAATATCTGAAATTATATACACTAACCTTTGTATTACTACTCTCTTATATGAGTTTTGTCGTCTGTATTTTTCGTCACTTGTACGTACGTACCCGTACTGCAATTTGCATACAGCTCAAGATTTTCGGTTTAGAAACATACGTCTGCCGCCTGGCATTTACTCCTCCTCCACGGCTACGTGTCGTGGCGAATGCGAGTCATCCGCGGTGTGCTCGTTACGTGCGCTGTGTGGCGAGAAGGGGCGGCCGTAAATGACACTACAAGCCATTTGCCAGAGCCGCCACTTGCCGGGGGAGCAACGGGGAAATTCCTCCTCATGCTTCCGCATTTTTCCCCACGAATGACCTTTTCTCATATCCTCCAGGACCTTGCCAGTCCTGCAGCTCCTGTTCACTGGACGTTTTATTACTCATAAGGAAAGTAGTAGGAAGATTATGTGAGTTACTGTACAATGGCCTGTACCATGTATTGTGTGTGTGTGTGTGTGTGTGTGTGTGTGTGTGTGTGTGTGTGTGTGTGTGTGCACGCCCATGCACACAATTACCATTATGTTAAGGGGAGAAATTTATACCCGTGTTTCCCCGTCTCTCGCCCTTGTATATATGTATCCTGTCTTTACTCCTATGTATGTAACCCACACACACACACACACACACACACAAAACCCCTAAACTATGCAATCATTTATCGACCAGCTCTTACGAGAGGATGAACACCTGGAATGACTGTGGGCAGACTGCCACGCCTAGGACTTGAACCTACGCGGGTTTGATCACCCGTGGTCCCTGCTTGGTGTAACGGTCAGTAACGCCAACCGCTGCACCACGGAAGCCCGTGTGTGTGTGTGTGTGTGTGGCCTGACCTGTTGTGAGCTCGTCTCTCAGTGTGCGTGCGGAGAGACGCTTCTTGTATCATCAAAAATCGATTTAGCAGACTTGAGAAGAATTCGAAACGAGTGAAGAAACTCTCACCTGCAGACGCCAGAGCTATTGAATGCATCAAGATCAAGCGACTCCCGCTCTGTGTGTGTGTGTGTGTGTGTGTGTGTGTGTGTGTGTAGCACAGTCTGGTCCCGGCAAAATGCAATAACCTGCAGAAGATCTAGCTGCCTGTATTATCTGTCTAATTCTCGCCCGAGTTTCGGACGAATGTGACGATTCTTTTTCTCTTTCGAGACTTTTTGAGACTGATGTTGCACGTTCAGCCTTGACCTCGTGAGCATGACGCTATAACCCTTGAGCACGTTGGTATGGTCCTTGAGCACGATGGTATAACCCTTGAGCACGTTGGTATGGTCCTTGAGCAAGACGGAATGGCCTTCGAGCACAACGGTATGGCCCTTGAGCACGACAGTACAGCCAATAAGCAAGACGGTACGATCTTTGATTGTGATGCCCTTGACCTTTAAGGTTCGTGGCAAAGGCCAGGTCAACACGCACACACGGGTCGTACCGTCAGGCTTTAAGGTGGGGTGTCTGTCTCGTCGTCACCCACTGACAGCTGGTGAAGAACGAGCAATGGCTGTACTGGACTGAAGTGCTCACGCTGGCCTACCATTGCGAATAACATTAGAGGCACAAAGATAAAGCAGTATCACATGTCACTCATGTTATCAGTACGCAACTATAACTCACCAATTGGTAGGGGATGCTATTTCCTGTGTGGCAAGGGTAGCGACAGGAATGGATGAAGGCAAGCAAGTATGAATATGTATATGTGTATATATCTGTGTATGTATATGTTGATATGTAAGCATACGTGCGTGCATGGGCGTCATATATATATGTGTGCGTGTGTGTGTGTGTGTGTGTGTGTCCCATACATCTCCTTACTGATATACTAATACAGAGAACCGATGAAAACGGGACTTGAAACAAATGAGACAAGAAACATGAGTAGTGAAGATAACCCCACTGGGTATGCTGGCCTTCGACGTAATGCTCCATATAATTCAAACATCATGGGTGTAACGAACAGAGACTGGGGAATAAAATGGCAATTTAAAAACAATGCCGCACTAATATATACACTACTGAGTGGAAAATAGAATAAAAGTGCTTATTTTCCACACCACAGCAGGGTGGTTTGTCATTAGTGGTAAATTAGGTCGTGTATGCTCATTCAACCTGCCAATGTTTTGTGTCATACCGAAAAACGGGAGGCGTAGACCGAGTTACTGATATAGATTCCATCATCCACTGACTACATATCACAAATGCAGAGTCTTTACCTAGATGTGAAAGGCAATGAAGAGGCGAAAAGTGCCAACCAAAGGGACAAACAGAATCGATCGAGAAAAAGATTGAAAGATTCGCCATATGAGGAAACTTTACTCCTTAAAGGCAATAAAAAAAAAGTCTAGACTATTAGGAATGTTTCCAATGTTGTCAGAAAAAAAGGATAATTCAGCTAACGATTTTGATGAAATCTTTTTTTTTACTTTTTCATATTGTATAACTCCCTCTCTCTCTCTCTCTCTCTCTCCCCGCCCCAGAAGATATACGTCATTAGCTCCAGCGCTGCTCGAACTGCGTCCTTATGGGAAATTGTTGTTCAAGCTACGACTCTCGCCCGTGGAACTTAAATACACGAGTCAACTTCAACGTAAAACAACATCAAGGCAAACACATTATAAAGTCTGTGAAATACAGTTATTCTCCCGTTGTTATGATGCTCAAAGTGTCAGAATGGCCAGCCTTCGTCCCTCGTGTGTAACCAGCCGACTGTGATGAGCTGTGTGTAGTAGTCTTAGTGCTTCAGATTCGATATATTGCTCAATGACCTCGATCTCTTGTTGCGTCGTGTGTCATCTTAAGACTGATGAAATGTACCTTTCTGAAATTACGAAGGAGAAGAGATCGAAGTCAATGAACGGCTTACACGATCATTTTGATAATCAAGCTTGGTTTAATCTGTTCTGAAGTTGTAAAAAGAAATGCCATTACATATGACCAGTATGATTACGGAGATTATACTGAAAATTATTATATAATCCTGATAATCAAAGCTGAGCCGGCTGGACTGCTGCTGCAGGAGTTCACTTCTTTAACAGACTAAACTTCATGTAGTTTCGAACTAACTTTGATCATTATAAACGAAGCAAAGGTTACGAATAATAAAATGAACACTTTTACAAATTACATTTGCCACTAAACACATAAATGATTCGAAAACGATGTTGCGTTCCGTCTCAATTAACTACAATGAAATATATTTCTAAACCTTGGGGTTACCAGAAATAATAATAATAATTTGACCAATAATTTCCAGTGACCAGATAATACTAAACTACCGCTGGGGGAGGGAAGGACTCATAAAACTTGTGATGTTCGTGTGTGATCAAACGATATAATGTGAACAAACGAGTGTTTCAAACCTTTATAATTTTCCAGAACCACACATACACATATATATATATATATATATATATATATATATATATATATATATATATATATATATATATATCTCAACTAGAACGCCAATATTTGAGAGAAAATGTATTAGGTCTCCCTCTCTATAATCATAACGATGAGAAACACTACGAGATCTTCATTACTCCCTCGATTAACAAATTAATCTTATCCTCGACAAGCCAAGTTTCATTTAATCCCAGAGAAACTCATTCACTAAACCCTTTACAACCCTAAATTCATTTCATCGTCAACCACATTACCTTCACTACACTCTCAACACTACTTGCCTTCAACCTGAACCTTATATACAGCAGGTCGAAGGCACCTTCACTAAACCAGAATTACCATACTGATAATTGGGATTATAAAAAAAACAAAAACTTTACTTCCTTCCTCAAGAGAGAGGTAATAATAATAATGAAATAGTAATACTAATAATAACAAAATAAGAATAAATGATATGAATAAGCGATTCTATTAATCTTGAGGAGGAGAATTTGACTTCGCAATGAGACGACACTAAAATAGGATGACAACAGAGTCTGGGAATTGATAAAGAAAAAACTCCCACGAAACTTGACAGAACATCAGGCAACTTTATTCCACCAAATGAAAGTGGAGTACATGATACACTGACATACGTCCATACAGACAACGTCCTTCAGGGGGGATACACAACCTGTAGTTGAAGATCAACGTTCAAACCAGTTAAGTAAAATGTCTTCGCACAGTTTCTCACACGAGGCACTGATGTGAACAGTGCGCTACTGAGCTTTCCCCTAGTCGACCTAATAATCATTGGTCTGCTACCATAGTTTGTCTGCTTTTTCACATATCTGGATACTGAACTTCTTATAGATATATGTAATTAAATTACAGATATGAAGATCATTTAGGCTGCAATATGGAGCAGAATTACAGCCTAAGGCACAAGGATCATTTTCAGCAGCTTGTAAAACATGGTATCAACTGACCTAATTGGTCGACCTCGTACCCTCAAGTGAAGGAACGGTGCGAGTAAAGGAGCTGAATATGATTCTCCATCAACGGAACGAACTAATACGACAAACTCCACCGATGTGGTACAAGAAATCTGCCAGAAACAGTGACAGATGGACATCATCAATATACACAAAGAGGAACGTCTGAAATCTGACATCTGCACACTTGTAACTTTGGGGTCTGTCAGTTAAGACATCCGAACTCAGAATTCTGCGATCACTTCTTGGCTTAAATATGGACTCGCCCAACCGCAGTTGTTCGTGACCCCAGAGTACCATTTCCATCTTTTATTATGTTTAAATTCACCTTCCTGTCTTCTTGACAAATCGCAGACGCTTCTCGAGGAGACGCTAAGACAGTATTTACAGTTCAAATTACCCGCTTCTGTATGCAGTTATGCAAAATGTCGAAGATCTAACACGGACAGCAAACTTGCCAAAAACTAAATTGGACACCGCTATAAAATCTAAAGAGGTGTTAAGGCTTCACCTACGTATTCAAGTGACTGATTTACCAGCATTACTGCAAGGCCCTTGATGACACTTCTTACCTCCGGGAGGCGACTAATCATACAGTGGAGGGTGCGTCCGCCAGCGACGTGGGAGGAATGAGCCGGCAAACGATGCGTGGCGAGCTGGCAAGTAATACGTGGGGCCAGATACGAGAGCCTTTCATTTCCTGGTGAGGACGAGGCTCGGTTCTTGTGGTGGGCTGGGAATACACTCCATTTTGATGGTGTGAAGAATCTGTTTTGGTTTCCCTTAAAGCACAAGATCATGTGAAAGCTGTGTGTCTGTCTTTCACTTATGCTTATTTGCTCTCTCTCTCTCTCTCTCTCTCTCTCTCTCTCTCTCTCTCTCTCTCTCTCTCTCTCTCTCTCTCACACACACACACAGTCATTCATTCATTCACACTCACTGCCATTCATTCAGACACATGCATGCACACACATGCACACATTCAAATACTCATTCACTTAAACACACACACACATTCACTCACTCACTCTCATTGCTTCAAACCTACACTATCCGACGACAGTCATTCCCATTTTTCCTCGGAAACGAATAAATAAAGTAAGTTAACAAGGCAATTTCCTGATAACTTTCAATTCACTGCCCTTGAAATTTAACGTAACTTATTACGTATCTATGTTTAAAATTGACACTGCAACACTGGGAGTAGCATTTGTGTGTTTGCTTCCAGGTCCAGAAATGAATCGGTTTCAAGACTCCTCTACTTCTGACGCGGTGCCTGATGACTTTCGATTTTGATATCGCTGTAACTACTGGCATTTCTGATAACATGTGTTGTATCTTGGTCTGACGAGAGTCAATAGCTGCTTGGGCAGGGAGTGTTACCTTTATATCTCTTGAGTAGGACGGAAAGATCCTTTTACACGATGGTGCGACCCTATAAGTAAGACTGAGGACCTCGACCTTGGGTATGATGACCTCTCCTCTGACCTGTCCTTTCAGTTTCAAGTCAAAAGTCATCCCTCCAGCTGCCCGTCTCAGCACTCTCACATCCAAAAGTCTCTCTTTTACATGCCTATCAATCAACACACAATCCAATATGCCCTTTGACCATCTCTCCTACTCACATACATATACGTATGTATATGCTATCAAACCTTACGTTGGTGCTATCCGTGATTAGGTATCGAACCGTCGCGCTTAAGGATTTAACATGGCAGTGAACAACCGTCCTTGGTCGAAATATATCCAATATCACGAGAAATAAATGGTGTTTAAGCAGTTACCCTTATGTCAACAAGGACAGATTTATCCAAAAGCAAATCTGGCATCCTTCAACTCCGTAGGAAAAATACGATTTTCACGGACGATTAAACACTTCTCTGGTGAGCCCGTACACCTAACGCGCCCCGGGTACTGGTGGAACAATTGCATTCCATCCAGAGCCTCGAGCTGGACGTCGCTCTGGAGCCTTGACGCTTCCTATGTGTCGGTTGACTCAGAGATCCAGCAGCGGCCGACGAGGTGCCTATTAGATCCTCCTGAACCCGATATTCTGTGGTCAGTAACGCTGGCCAGCCAATAATCCATTCCGCCCGCCTGACCCAATGGATTGACTTCACTCCCTCAGGTGCCTTGTAGGTAAACCGTTTGAGAAACTGCGACAACATGATATTCCATCATCGGGACGTACTTCTGCGACAAATTTCATCATTGTGATACAAAGAATGTGATTCAAACGGTGACAGATGGAGTAGTGGTAGTATACTGAGAAAATATGTGAAGTTCGACCTTTGTACACCACTAATTTTGCTCTTTGCCAGTTAAGATGTCAGAACCAGGAATTTTGTAACTACTAAATGGCCTAAACATATGACATGAAAGCAGTTTTTCCGTACCCCGAGTACCATTTTCATCTTTCACAACGTTTAGATTCACCTTCCCGTCTATTAGCGAATCTCAAACACCTTTTCAGGAAACATTGACGATAGCATTACTTTAAATTACCTGTTTCTTGATGTATTTATACAAGAAAAATCAAAGATGTACCACAGAAAACAAAATATGTTGAACCACTGTTTCTGAACTCGACAGGAACAGAGTAATATCCAACACACGATAGATACCAACCACCTCTTACTCTGCGATTGAATTACAACAATCACTACACACTTTTCACGGCATTTTTTGCCTCCAGGAGGCATCTTATCTTACAGAGGAGGGATGCACGTCTGCAACGTGGGAGGAATGAGCTGGCAAACTGTGTGTGGCGAGCTAGCATGTAATTCGTGAGCCAAATATGAAAACCCCTTCATTTCTTGGCGTAGACAAGAGTTGTTTCTTCTGGTGGGCGAAAATTAGAAGCAAAGAAATACATTCTTCTTTTCAATCTTGCTAGAATAAGGAGCACATTCTAATTTTCCTCAAAAACCATAATCAAGCGAAGCTTCGGCTGTGTCTCTCTCTCTAACTATCACTCATTTGAGATTCCAAACCTGACGACCCTGGATTATGGTAGCACTGTACCTGATGGCTTTTCACTTTGGGAACGTAGTGGCTGCTGGAGTTGTATCTTGGTATGACAAGTGTCAATGGCTGCTCTCGTGGGGGAGCCTCACCGAGCCATTAATGGTTGCTCTTCTGGGAAGAGTTACCTAAACATTTTTCAAATCTTTGAGCAGGAGGGCACGATCCTTGAGCAAGCTGGTGAGACTCTTACGTAAAGACGATATACACGCACCTTGAGCGTGACGGTACAAACCCTCTGGGTACTGTGACCTAACCTCTGAGGCCAAAAGTCACACCATCATTCCACAGTGTTGTATGTACTATCGAACTCGAGGGTCGTCCCCTCCTGCTTGAGCTAATATCACAGTGGACGACCTCACTTTACCCAACTCAATTCTCGTGCAACCAGCTACGAGTGAGGACTCTCAAACATGTCTTCGTGTCATTAAGAGTGAAATAAACGAGCACAAATTGGCCACCACCGACACATGCCTTTCAAGTGCAACTAACAACTTCCCTAACGAGCCCCAGACCGTCCTGTGTGTACTGGATGAGAAATTATCTTCCATTTCGAATCTGGACCGGGCAGCAGGTGATGAGGTGCCATCATTATCTCTTATAACAGAGTCTCTCCTGTCGGTATCACTGGCCAGTCGAATAATCCAATCCTTTCATTTATCCTCCGTTAAAGTACAGTGATCAACATTCCGTTCCTCTCTGGTAAAAGATTCTTTTCCCACCCGAGTTTCTCCACAAAACCTATACAGGGTAGTTCAAGTTTGTATATCTGTATCCCTCCGTCCTATAACTTAGTACACGACAGAAATACTGATAAATAAAGTAAAACTTAACGATACATATAGTTTCAAACAATTCTTCAAAAGTTTGTCTCACTTATCATACACTTAAGGAAGAATTTAGTCTTAAGATACGTTTGATGGAGCTCCTAAAACCCACAGTCTCCACAGGCCGAAACATCGAACTCAAATACAGCTTCGTCAAAGCGCGAACTGGAAACTTCGGGAGTAATCCCAGGTTTCTTCTAAAAGAGGTTGGTAGACCAGCTGCAAGAAACCCTTAGGACTCTCATTACAGAGGAAGAGGTTTCGGCACCTCATTGCGCGTGTATAAACCGTGAACATAATCTCTGACAACTCTCGATTTCCTTCCAAAATGAAGGTCCCGAGTTCGGTAAGCTTCTTGGGTACACGTCGCCCTCATAGTTGTCGGGTGAGGGCGAGTTCTGTGATCTTCAGCAGAGTGCAAGCGAGTTCGTCAAGCTTGAAGGGCAAACCAAATAGGATGCAGCAGAGACTCAACCAGGTGCAAACTGACAGCTTGGTGCAACCCCAGAGTGCAACCGAGGTCGGCAACCTTTTGGTGCAGCTAAGTCTAGTAACATCCGCAGTTCAATGGATCACGATTTCCTAGTTATTTGCCGTCTTAGCGAGACGCTAGCCCAGCCAAGGTCATCTTACACTCTGAAACGGCCATTGTTTTACTCTATGAAAAACGAAAAAGAAATATCCTTATTTAAGGATAATACAACAACCTTACATAATTTTATTTTTCATGTTTCAACACATTGTATGGAAACATTTTCTAAGCCGTGGTCAAGGACTTTATTTGCACTCCTCCCTCCAACTGCCATTCATCCTATATTAGTCACTGGGAAAGGAATATCACACATTTTATTTTTATTATCTTGTCTTTAACTTATTGTCACGTGACATCGGTACCCATCTCGGGTCTTTTGATAAACGAACCAGCAGCAGGTGGCCACCAAGGCATCATCACCACGTCGAAGTAGGTGCACCATCATAGAATAAAGAAGACTGAAACACTGTAGGCATTAACAGAAAATTAAGGTGCCAGACATATATAGTATCTTTTCTCTTAAAACTGCCCGAGTGAAAGTTAGAAGAATACAGTTTTCTCAGTCCTAAATAAGGGATGATGATGCTTGGAAGCAGCCAAATCTGTGCTATGACAGCCAAAGTTCCTCCCATCTAAGAATGATACTTGTAAGTGCAGTGCGCACGACAAAATACTTAGATCACTGAAGCGTAAATGTGATAAGTAGCCGCTTTTATCTGCCCATTTACTTATCAGGCAGGCGAGCGGCTGCCTCTTAAGACCACTTGCTACGACCACAAATCATTCCAGACAACACTGTCAGACCATTAGCAACAACTGTATGTAACCATCACGTATAGCGTTACTGACCCTTTGGTAACCTCCCACGCCGTGTGAGACTCCCAACTTTCCTTTCTGTGTCTAACCCCTCGTAACCTTCTCTCTCGAGTCCGACCCCCTCGTGACCTCCGTGCCTCCAGCCTTCCTCGTTACTGTAACTGACCCCACTCAATGCCCACCTTACTGCGAGTGGCATTCATTAACTGTGTGTATATTGTGGCTGAACAGTGGCGACCTTACTTTCACCCGCTGGACCATTGCTGCTGACCCCTGGTGACCTTCACTCCTCTCGTGCCCTCATGATGAACGTTATGAGAGACGTTCTTTGAGGAGAACGGTGGCATCATGGATCTCCTCCTACGAACGAGCTTCGAAGATACATGGTAGAGCAGACTCAGAACGGAAATAGGCAATAATTGCACCATCGGAAGAGGGATGTCTGTACCTTGACCTTTACACTTGTGTATCTCCGCGACCTGACCCCTGGAAATTGTAATCAAGAGTATCATTCCTTCTTGGTTTGAATCGAGGACCCAATGTAGTCTCAACTTTTTTTTTTTTGTCGAACCCCGAATACTGTAATTTACAGTAAGTTTTAATTGAGATGTCTTTCTTCTATGTAATCTCAGACAAGTAACCCAAAAGACGTTAAGACAGTATGCACAGTTTAGAACACATCTCTCTCGATACACATATCCAAATTGTTGACGGTCTACCACAGACAGGAAATCTAGTAAAACCAATGGGGATACCTGTTACAATTTGTATAAAAAAAACAGAAAAACTAATGTAAGACATGCGATTCCATCTACATATAATCAAATTAACTACGTTAAGCTTTTTTCTTTTTTGACGACACTTTTCACTCAGTCTTACATACCAGGGGCGTACGCCAGCGACGTGGGAGGAATGAGCTGGCAAACGATGCGTGGCGAGCTGACAAGTACTACGCGGGCTTGATGTGCGAGTCTCTATTTCCTTCAGCTAGGACGAGCGGCGGTGGGTCTTCTGGTGGGTGGGAGTGAGTGAGGGAGATATACAAGCGAGGAAATTATCTCTTCTGTTGTACGGGTATGAAATATTCATGGCTGTTTTCAAGCTTAAGCTCCTGATCAAGCAGAGATTTTAAAAGGGATTTGTCTGCGCTGGTCACTAGCTTGCATTCAAGTCATTCACTCACTTTTTTCGCAGACTCATTCGTTTACTCTGTTATTCTCTATCGTCGCACTTGAATCACAACCTCATTCAAGCACTCTGGTCGCTCGCCCACTCATCCTTATCTTGTTCACTCACACGCATTTAACTCCCTCATTTCTTCCAACTTTTACGACAATTAAATTCTATTCCTCGGAAACAGATGAAGAAAGTTAACAAGGCAATTTCCAGAGCCATCTTTCCCTAATTCGCCTTTAGCCTTTCACCAGTTTTCCTCTTTTTTTTCAATACAAGTTTTCGTTATAGTTACAACAGCAGTGTGTGCTTCGAAGTCCAAAATAAAGACGTTTACGATTCGTTCACTCGCCGACCTAAGGACACTTAGATTTTGGCCACTCAGTACCTGCTGGCGTTTGATTTTGATGGCGTAGTATCTTAGGTGTTAGTCTAGTACGTAATCAATGGCTGGCGTGGCACGATCCCTGAGAACGATGTTGTTACCCTTGAACAAGACGATACGGATGGACCTCGAGGTTGACGGAACGATCCTTTGGGTATCATGGCCTAACTTTGGAACCGAGCCTGAAGCATCAGGCCTAAAGGAACAAGCCATCAACATGCCTCACTGTTCTGACTGTCGGTGCTCAGAGATCTTACCATCCTGTTAGAAGAGTTAACAGGACAGTGGACGGCGTCACTCACTAGGTCGAACTAAACAATCCAGCCAGCTCAGAGGGAGGATGTAAACAGCTGTCTCGATGTCATTAAAAGTAAAGTACATGAGAACAAATTCGTTATCATGCAACATGGTAAGAACAAGTACCTTTCATGAGAGATCAACAAGTTAACAATCAAGCCCGTAAACCGCCTTGTCTCTTGAAGGAATAATTAGCTGCTAATTAAATCTAATTAGACGTCGCCAAGACTGGCCCTTGCAGTGTGTCTGTTAGCTCCAGGAACGACAAGCAGCTGATGAAGTGCAAGTAGATTCAACAAATCAGTTTCCCTACGTCATGTGCTTCAGTGTTATGGAAAACGATCAAATAAATAAATTCATCTTTGAAGTATATTATATAGCAAACTTAACTTCCTAAAACTATTAAGTTTTCCTTATCCCAGACTCAAGGATTCGCTACACGCCATTCTTCTCGTATGTGCAGTCGTGAACTCAAGTCCTAGCCCAATTTCAATCGAACCTGTACCGAATCCTCCCGAGTCTTAACATACTGAGACATCGAGCTCTCAACTCGAAGTTAGAACCGAGGCATCAGTCGTGTCTCGGTTCTTTTGCTTGTGATTGCTTTTAGTAATCATGTTCGAAAAGCTTTGCAAAACTTGGATAACCAGCACAATAAAACTTCAAGACAGTCATTACGTAGAAACCGTATCATGGAGGTGGTTTCGACCGCTCGATTCAAGGATGTATCGTACGTAAATTCCATTACAACTCTCCATTTATTTCGAAATAAAGGTCGAGTCTACTAAGTTCCAGGTACACCTCATTTTCTATAACTTCCGGCTGCAGACGAGTTTACTGACCTCTAGGTGCAGCTGTGTTTATCAAGCTTTGAGCGCAGCTGAGTGTGATAGCCAAGGAGTGCAGACGTTTGATAATATTCGCCATCTAACAAGACCCAGAATTTCTACTGTGCTTTCGGTTTAGCGAGACGCATGCCCTTCTCAGACCACCTGACGGTGTCTGACACCATTATACTTACTATTTTGTCGCATGAAATAAAGAAGAAGCTCCATGTTGACGGAACATTCCTGTGTCTGTACTCATTCCTAAGCTGTATATTACGTCACCATCAGTCCCTGGCAGAGGTACACGTATCTCTCTCTCTCTCTCTCTCTCTCTCTCTCTCTCTCTCTCTCTCTCTCTCTCTCTCTCTCTCTCTCTCTCTCTCTCTCTCATCTGGCTTCAGACTTCCCCGTCATGTAACACTGGCGCCAGGCCTCAGTTCTTGAATAAATAAACCAGCAGCAGGTGGCCACCAAGGCACGCCACTCCGTAGCAGACACACCAGCAGCAGCATCGTATGAAGGAAGAAGAGAGTGGGAACATGATACATACCAAACATTTAACAGACACAGCAACTTGCACGAAGTATGGGATGACACTCAAGAGTTCTCTCAATTTTACATAAAAGTCAGTGACGATGGGAAAACCACCGAATCTGCATAATTGTCTCAAAAAATCTCCAATCTACTATTACTTGTAAGTGTTAGTACTTGGATCACTGGCACCTAATACGTTAATAGCAACTTTTATGTGTCTATTCACACACAAGGGAGAAGAGGACCTGCTGGATATTTACTGCCGTTGGTACAATTACACCTGAGAGTCACTATTGAACCATTGGTCCCAATTGCATTCAGTCATCGCATTCAGTGCCTGACACCCCCTGTGTTCTGCTTGTAGTGTGACCTCCCTTCCACTCTGTGTCTGACCCCCTTGTTGTGGCCGACCTCTTCTCGGCTGACCCCTTGTAACGTTAATCCGTCTGACCTCATCCATCCTTCACCACTCTGACTTGAACCCCCAACACCTTCCTTATTACGCTTGGCTTTCAGTGACCTTGAATCATGTGGAGGAACGGTGGCGACCTTAATTCCCACTATTATCACCTGTGGGTTACCTCCCTTACTCTTTGGGGACCTTATTTATGAGTGAATGACCCCTGGTGACCCGCCTAACTGGTGGATGTCAATCCTCCACTCGTGCCGTCATGGCGAACATTACGAGAGATGTTCTTTTAAGAGACCGGCGATATCTTGCACTGCCATCACCAGAACAAACTTCTGTGACAAACCTCATCATTGGAACACAGGCAGGAAAGGCGAATCAATACAAAAGAAAGCATTGGCAACAATAGAATTGAAAAGATATTTGTAAACTTGTCCCTTTACTGCCTGACAGCCTATAAGTCAGAACAGAGTTTTTCCTGTTCATTCTTGGACTAAATATGGACTGCTTCAACTGCAGCGTCTCGTACTCCCAACACCACATCTATCTTTTACCGTGTTTAAATACACATGCATCCCTCACTTTTGCTCCAAGAGATTCTCAAAGAGTGTACCAGTACAAATTACTTATATATATGTGTGTGTGTGTATGTATAAAAGAAAGAGGCAATAGGTCATGATAAAGGTGCAAGAGGTGAAAAAGAGGGCAAATGAGAGTTGGGGTGAGAGACTATCATTAAATCTTAGGGAGAATAAGAACATGTTTTGGATGGAGGTATATAAAGTGCGTAAGACAAGAAAACAAATGAAAACATCGGTGAAGGGAGTTAATGGGAAGTCATAATAGGTAGTGGTGAAGTGAGGAGGAGATGGAGTGAGTATTTTGAAGGTTTGTTGAATGTGTTTGATGACAGAATGGCAGATATAGGGTGTTTTGGTCGAGGTGGTGTGCGAAGTGAGAAGGTCAGGGAGAATGGTTTGGTAAACAGAGAAGAGGTTGTGAAAGCTTTGCGGAAGATGAAAGTCGGCGGGTTTGGATGGTATTGCAGTGGAATTTATTAAAAAAGGGGATGATTATGGTTGACTGGTCAGTAAGGATATTCAGTATGTAAGGTTCATGGTGAAGTGCCTGAGGATTGGCGGAATGCTTGCATAGTGCCATTGTACAAAGGCAAAGGGGATAAAGGTGAGTGTTCAAATTACAGAGTTATAAGTTTGTTGAGTATTCCTGGGAAATTATATGGGAGGGTATTGATTGAGAGGGTAAAGGCATGTAAAGAGCATCAGATTAGGGAAGAGCAGTGTGGTTTCAGAAGTGGTAGAGGATGTGTGGATCAGGTGTTTGCTCTGAAGAATGCGAGGAATATTTAGAAAATCAGTGATTTGTATGTAGCATTTATGGATCTGGAGGAGGCATATGACAGAGATGCTTTGTGGAAGGTATTAGGAGTATATGGTGTGGGAGGAAAGTTGCTAGAAGCAGTGAAAAGTTTTTATCAAGGATGTAAGGCATGTGTACGTGTAGGAAGAGAGGAAAGTGATTGGTTCTCAGTGAATGTCGGTTTGTGGCAGGGGTGTGTGATGTCTCCATGGTTGTTTAATTTGTTTATAGATGGAGTTGTTAGGAAGGTGAATGCAAGAGTTTGGAGAAAGGGGCAAGTATGCAGTTTGTTGTGGATGAGAGGGATTGGGAAGAGTCAGTTGTTCGCTGATGATACAGCTTTGGTGGCTGATTCGGGTGAGAAACTGCAGAGGTGGTGGCTGAGTTTGGTAAAGTTTGTGAAAGAAGAAAGCCGACAGTAAATGTGAACTAGAGCAAGGTTATTAGGTTCAATAGGGTTGAGGGACAAGTAAATTGGGAAGCAAGTTTGAATGGAGAATAACTGGAGGAAGTTAAGTGCTTTAGATATCTGGGAGTGGATTTGGCAGCGGATGGAACCATGGAAGCGGAAGCGAGTCACAGGGTGAGGGAGGAGCAAAGGTTCTGGGAGCCTTGAAGAATGTGTGGAAGACGAGAATGTTATCTCGGAGAGCAAAAATGGGTACGTTTGAGGGAATAGTGGTTCCAAAAAATGTTATATGGGTGCGAGGCATGGGCTACATATAGGGTTGTGCGGAGGAGGGTGGATGAGTTGGAAATGAAGTGTTTCAGGATAATATGTGGTGTGAGGTGGTTTGATAGACTAATCAATGAAAGGGCTAGAGATGTGCGGTAATAAAAAGTGTGGTTGAGAGAGCAGAAGAGGGTGTATCGAAATGGATTGGTCACATGGAGAGAATGAGTAAGGAAAGATTGACAGAGGATATATGTGTCAGAGGTGGAGGAAACGAGTAGTAGTGGGAGACCAAATTGGAGGTGGAAAGATGGAGTGAGGGGGATTTTGAGCGATCGGGACCCGAACATACAGGAGGGCGAGGGGCGTGCAAGGAATGGAGTGAATTGGAACAATGTGGTATACCGGGGTCGACGTGATGTCATGGATTGAACCAGGGCATGTGAAGCGTCTGGGGTAAACCATGGAAAGTCTTGTGGGGCCCGGATGTTGAAAGGGAGCTGTGGTTTCGGTGCATTACACATGACAGCTAGAGACTGAGTGTGAACGAACGTGGCCTTTGTTGTCTTTTCCTAGCGCTACCTCGCGCGCGTGCGGGGGGGAGAGGGGGGTGCCATTTCATGTGTGGCTGGGTGGCGACGAGAATGGATGAAGGCAACAAGTATCAATATGTACATATATGTCTAGTGTGTGTGTATATATATATATATATATATATATATATATATATATATATATATATATATATATATATATATATATATATATATACAATATATATATATATATATATATATATATATATATATATATATATATATAATGTGGTGTGTGGGCGTGTATGTATATGCATGTGTATGTGGGTGGGTTGGGTCAATCTTTTGTCTGTTTCTTGCGTTACCTCGCTAACGCGGGATACAGCGACTATGTATAATATATACATTTGTATGTATATATATATATATATATATATATATATATATATATATATATTCGACGATCTACTTCGGGAGCATTTATCTAAAAGATTGACTGCCCGGATAGAGAACGCTGAAGAAATATTAGAATATAAACACAAGACACGGGAATCCATCCACTTATTTTGGGATTTGAGTTACCAGCATAACTTCGAGCTCTTCCCTCCACTTCTTACCTCCGGGAGGCGACTAATCTCCCAGAGGAGGGTGCGTCCGTCAGCCACGTGGGAGAAATGAGCCGGCAAACGATGCGTGGCGAGCTGGCAAGTAATACGTGGGGCCAGATATGAGAGCCTTTCATTTCCTGGTGAGGACGAGGCTCGGTTCTTCTGGCGGGTGGAAAGCGAGTGAAGGATACAAGCCAGGAATAGGCTCCACGCTTGTGGGTTCATATGAGGAAGATATTGTTGGTTTCATCGAGTTAAGTGATCGAAAAAAAAAAAAAAGAAAAAAAATTACGGGTGTGTGTCTTTCACTATCGCTTATTCTTCCATTCATCTTTCATCCATTCACTGGCTCTCATTCACAGCTTACCCCTTTATATTTCTCTCTCTCTCTCTCTCTCTCTCTCTCTCTCTCTCTCTCTCTCTCTCTCTCTACTCACATTCAATGCATCAAGTAATTCCTATTTCCTCGAAAACAGACGAAGGACGATATATAACATGACAATTTTCTTATGTCGATTTTCACCTCATTTACCATACACTTTCATCAGCATTTCCTCCGCCTTAATGAAGGTGTTCAGCGAGGTTGCAGCATTACCAGCAGAGAAATAGTACGTCTCCGACGTCTCAACTTCTCGTGTGGTGCCTGATGGCCAACGATTTTGGTAATGCTGTGTACTTGCCGGTATCGTCCTCTGGTAACGTAATCCCTTGCCGCTTTAACAGCTGCTCTGGCGGAGAGCGTTACCAATACAGCTTTTTGTCTCCTCAATCCCCGAGTAAGACGGCACGATCCTCTGTGAGCACCATGCAACGACTCTCGAGTGAGATGGTCTGTCTTCTGACCTGATCAATAAGAAAAAGTTCGACGATGTGATTAATATAGATAGAGAGTAAGCAAGGCCTTCATACCTGAGGATCGTACCGTCCGAGCTCTACGAACGTACCTATCGTGCTCAAAGACTGCACGGCTAGGAAAGTGGACGTCGTTACTTGATCGAGCTAAATCTAATCAAACCATCGAGGTAGTCGGGTTTAAACAGCTGTCACAGCGCCATAAAACAAAATATGTGACCGAGAATGAATCTGTCATCAATCAACAGCCAGCAATTAGCTACGTCCTTATCTAGCCAGCATGCAGCAGTGGTAAACTGGTGCAACAATCAGTTCTTGGAACTTCTAGCTGGTCTTCGCTATGACGCTATCCCTTCCCAGAACCCAGCAGCAGCTGGAAAGGTTATTAATATCTTCCCATACCCGAGATACTGAGTGCGCAACGTTGGCCAGCCATTATTCCATTCCGCTTCAGAGACCATTCGTAAAGTTCAGTGATCAACACTCCTTTCGTCTATGGTGATAAGATTTATATTCTCACCTGCGTTCCTTCATCATACCGTCTAAAATACAGATTTTACCCGTCCGTATTCCCTAGAAACACGACTCAGTCCTTGGAAAAATTGGATATACGAGTACACATTCCTCAATGACTTCCCAGGAAGATTTCCTCAACCATTTCCCAGAAAGATTCAGTCTTATTTTACCTCGTGACTCAAGATGTCGTTACACACCCATACATCTTTCTTAAACGTACACGAGCGATACAAAGTCCTGGGATATGTCCAAACAAACTTGTATTGAAGCCACTTCAGTCTGTAGAGGCAGACACATCGAGCTCTGTACAGCTTCGACAAAACTCAGAAAAACCGAGCCTTTACGCGTATCCCAAGTGTGTCCGTGACAATGTTTAAAGTTCTAAGCATTCGGTATACACGAATAAACCAACCATAAACAATCATGGAGACTGTCATGAGTGTGTGTGTGTGCCATATTGCTCACGATTTGCTTGGAAGTAACGGCAGAGTTTGGTCATTTTCGGTCGCGGATGAGGTCTGTGACCTTCAAGTGCTGCTGATCACGTTAAGCTTTTGAGTGCAATAGAGTCTGTGAACCCTAGATTGTAGACGAGGTCGGTCACCTTCTGGTGCGGTTGAGTTTGGTAATATCGGCAAGATTTTCCAATTATTTGCCGTTTAACAGGTTGCCAGCCTAGCCAAAAAGCCTTTCACGGAAACAAAGGAAAAAAAAATTGATCCCTAACGCCGAGATCCTGCAACAAATTTGCATAGATTATTTTCCTTTTATTGCAGCTTATTCCATGGAAACATTTCTAAGCTGTGATGGTAAAGTTTTAATTACAAAACTCATGAGTTTCATATCAAGTCATGTCAGGCACAGGTACACGAATTTCTTCGTTCTTTTTTTTCTGGCTCCAGACTTTCCGTCATATAACAGTGTCACCGCATCTCAGGTCTTGAATAAACAAACCAGCAGCAGCAGCAAGGTGGCCTACCAAGGCAAACCACTACGCACTCTGGACACCATCATGGCATATGATCGATTGGAACTCTATACACAGTAAGCATTAACAGAGGCTGACTGCTGTACATATTTGCTACTCGAACGATATTTGGAAAACTATAACTTTTTCAATTTCTGACAAAGGAAGATAATGACAAAGTACCCAAGTCATTATTTTTGCTTGTACATTTACTTATACTTCTAATAGCAGTGCACTTGAGAGACACTTAGATCACTGGAATGTAAGTAAGTAGAGACTTTATACATTCACTTAACGGCCAGGTGATAGTGGCTGTCTGTTAAGAACACTGTTGCCACAACCTCAGATATTCCAGTCGACTCGATTACACCATCAAAAACAAATTGCATGCAATCATCACGTACAGAGGCTGACCCCTTGTGACCTTCCTTCTCGAGTCTGTACCCCTTGCAATCCTCGTGCGTCTGGCAACCTTCTTACCTGTAACAGACCCCCTTCAATTCCCTTCCTTTACTGTGACCCTACATATATATATCTAATATTGTTGATGAACCGTGGTGACCTTACTTTCGACAATTGTTCCCTCTCCTCAGTATGACTTGTTGGTTACCTCTCTCTCTCTCACTGACCTCAATCCACGCCACTCGTGCCCTTACGGTGAACGATCTGTCAGACGTTCTTTTTTAAGAGATCGAGGGCATCATGACGACTCCCAACAGCGGAACGAATCCCTACGACAAACCCCGTCCATCAGACACTGAGTAGTCGATTCATTATCAAGAAAACGAACCAAGATACCCTCCAAAGATGGCCATTATGAAACGTGACATTTATGCACGTATACGTATGCTAATTAGGTGAGGTGTTAGTATATAAGGTTCTGCGATTACTTTGCTTAAATGTGGACGTGCTACATAAACTCATACTTTCTCCGGCCACGAATATCACATTCATCTTTAAATATGTTAGAATTCGCCTCTTTAAATAACCACACACACACGTTTCCAAGAGACGCTAAGATATCATTTACTGTTTAAATAACCTGTCTCTCAAAGCGGCTTTGCAAGGTCTACCTACCACAGACAGCAAATTTATCAAAATTAATTTGGAAAACCAATACAACGTACACAGAAGGAAGAACAGAGTCCAATCTTAAGACGTACATAATTCTATTTACATATGATTAAATAAACAACTTTACTTGATGATCTTGAGGGCACTGCTCATCTGGAGACAACTAATGTTACAGTGGTGGGGTGAACGTCATCGACATAGGAGGAATGAGGTAGCAAATGATGTGCTGTGAGCTGGCAACAAGAGATTTGTGGTGGCGACCTGGCGAACGATACGTGGCGAGTGAGGGATATGTAGGTCTGCTATGTTAGCTCTTCATTTCCTATCGCGGAAAAGATTTTAGTCTTCTGGTGGGCGGAAGTGAGTGAGGGATACAAGCTAAGGAAGTTATCTTGTTTACTGTACTGGTATAAAGAAAAAAATATTTTTTAAGGACGTGATTCAGTGAAGCTGTGGGGACTGTTCGACGCTCGTTTGCACTCAAGTCACTCACAGATTCACTCATTCAGTCACTTGTTCACCAATTCAGTCATACCATGATCACCGTTTCATTTACGCACGAAGTCAATGATTAAATCACGCATTCACACTGACTCGCGCATTAGTGCTCTCTCTCTCTCTCTCTCTCTCTCTCTCTCTCTCTCTCTCTCTCTACCAACTTCCACTAAATAATCATGACAGACTTTTCCCGAGAAAAATGAGTAGAGAAAGTTAGCAGGGCAATTTCCCGATACATTTTCACTCACTTATTTTCATCTACCATTCTATTCTTATTGATACACGTTTTTCAGACGGACTGCAGCGCTAAAATTATGGAGTGTGGTATGAAGTCCACAATGAAACCGTTCGACACTCCTTGCTTATTTATGATCTGGCAAACTATTTTCCTGGCGCTATATCTGCTGGCGTTCTATTTTGATAACGTGGTCCCTTCTGGCGGCGTATTTTCGTTTCGTACTCGCTAATGGCTGCTCTATCGGTAAGCATTACCTTTATATATTTCATGTTCTTCAAGGGGACGGAACAATCCCTGAAAACTGCAGTGCGAATCGTCAGAGATCAACGTTAAGAACCTTTGGGTATTACGGCCTTGTATCACGATTTAACCTTGAGTGTCTTGCCTAAGGTCACGCCATCACACCCAAGGGTCGCATTGCCGTGATCAATCGCCGTGCAGTCTTATTAAGGGGCCGTACTGCCGTGATTAATGGGCGTACAGTCTTTTTCAAGGGTGGCACTGCCGTGATCAATCGCCGTGCAGTCTTGTTAAAGAGCCGTACCGTCGTGCTTATGTACCGTTCCCTCTATGTGCACAATGAGGTTGACAGGACAGTGGTAGACCCTACCTAAACTAAAATTCAATCTAACCAATTAAGTGTAAATCTAATCAGCTGACAGCAAAGAGAACTTCGTTATCACGCAAAACAATAGGAACAAAAAAATCTTTCTCGTGAGATTAACAGCTTCCCTGGCAAGGCAGTAAACCGCCCTGTATATTCGTGGAATGATTAGCTGCCAATTAGAATCTCCCGCGGTCATAGCCAAGGCTGGTCCTTCCCATTTGCCGGTCACTTCTAAGACCAATCAAGACCTGATGAAGTGCCTATTATCCTCCTAAACTCAATGGCCATCCAATTATCCATTCAGTTCATCTAATTCTGTACGGTGGTGAACATTCCTTTCGCTTGTGTTAAGCAATTTTTTTTTCTACAAGTGATCATCATTCTCTCAAAAATGGCAGATGTTACACGTCAGTCTCCCTAATCCATATAAATTGGTTTCAGAAAATTTAAATAAAGATCCCACAGCAGTACATTTTACGATACCAATTTCGTATTTGATTCAGCTCTTCCTTATCACACGATTCAAGACTGCGCTGCACAACGACATTCAAGACTGCGCTGCACAACGACATTCAAGACTGCGCTGCACAACGACTCATTTAATTTCTAGTCGCGTACGCCAAGTCCTGGTACACAGACACACACACACACACACAAAAGGCAGAGACATCGAACTCGGCACAGCTTCGTCTATGTGCAAACTGGTACTTGAGGCGTCTCCCATCATTATGCCCGTGACTACACATATCAATTACATTGATAACTTTTGGTATACACTGTAAGAAACGCCTTACACTTAGAAACTGCATAGTGGCGAAGGTTTTGACCCCTTCAGCCAGGAATGCGTCGGGTACAAAATTATGCCCTCCATTATTTTGAAAATCAAGACTTTGCTTAGCAACTTCCGTAGACACCTTCCTCGGGTAATCTCTGGTTGCGGATGAATTTGGCAACCTTTAGGAGCAGTTGAGTTGACTTGAGCTTCGAGTGCAGTAGAGTCTGACGGCATCCAAGTGCAGGCGAGCTCTACAACCTTTTGGTGCAGCAGAGTTTGGCATCGTCACATCCTAGCATTTCCTCCTGTTGTGTGGCACTTACTTGCCTAGCTAAAAAACCTATGTATCCAACCGTTATCATTTATTTCCATGAAATAAAAACTGCGACAGGAATGCTGCAGCCACTGTAAAAAGATACCTTTTTTGACACTATCCTACGTAATCTCATTAACTATGTTGTGGTACAGAGTTTCTGCAAGACTCATTTATATCCTCAGTCATCGCAAATCACTTCACGTCAGTATCCGACACAGGCACGCGCATTTTCTTTTGACTCTTATCTGTGTCTGAAGTTCCCTGTCATGTAACACTGGCGCCGCACCTCAGGTCTTGAATAAACAAACCAGCAGCAGCAAGGGTGGCCAATGGGGCTCAGCGCATCGTACTCTGCAAGACGTGGTGGGGCGAGTATGAGGAAGATTGCAACATTATGCACGGTGGCCATCATGAAACGGAAGCTGCCAGATATGCATATATATTTTAACTCTTCTTTTACAATTGTTTGAGTGAAATTTAGAAGAGCACTGACAGTTTTCTAAAAGGCGGATGGAATCATTTGAGGCTTCCCAGTCTGTATTATAATAGCATATATTTCCACCATTTAAGTGATATTTCGAAGTGAACACTTCCATTACTGTAACTTCAATGTTAATCAAAGGCTTCTTTATTTCACTGCAACTTATAAAAGTCAATCAACGGTCACTTTTTTTTTCCACAATTTCATTCGCTGGGCAAGCGAACGTGTGTGCCTGACAGAAAACGATGTTGACAGAATCGCTGTTATCCCAGGCAACACTTTTAGACCACCAGCAACAGTTGTATGCAATCATTATGCACAACGCATGTCACCAATGTGACCTGTCATGTAGAATCTTCTATTCTGTTTCTGACCCCTTGTGACCTGTCACTTAGTATGACTCGTTTTCCTTTCTGTTTCTGAACCCTTGTGACCCACAATGCAGAATGACTCATCTTTCTGTGACTGATCCCTTGTGACCTGTCATGTAACGTGCCTCATCATTATGCGTCCGACCCCCCACGTGACCTTCCATGCAGTGCGACTCATCTTCCTTCTTGTTTCCGACCCTTTATAACCTTCCTTCTCGAGTCTCACGATGCATCCCCCGTCCATCCGAAACCATTCATTGTGACATATCCCCTCGATGCCTTCATTGTCTTTAAAACCTCGAAGTGACCTTACTTACCGTTCATGAACCTTGATGACCTTACTTTTTATACTCCTAATGACTTCTTTCTTAACGTGACTTCGTGGTAGTGACCTTCCTCACTCTTTCTATCCTTTAAGAGAGACAGAGCCCCTGGTGATCACCCTAACCGATTGTGGAATTCAATCCTCAATTCAAATCCCCTCACGTTGAGAGACTTGCAAGAAAACAGTATTATGACACTACAACGGAGGATCAAACCGCTCTTAAGAAACTTCACCAATGCGATACAAAGAAAACTCCACAATAAAAAGAATACTTCCCACGTATTCCCTGCGTGTCGTAGAAGGCGACTGAAAGGGGAGGGAGCGAGGGGGCTGGAAATCCTCACCTCCTGTTTTTTTTTCCCCCTAAAAGAAGGAACAGAGAAAGGAGCCAGGTGAGGATATTCCCTCAAAGGCCCAGTCCTCTGTTCTTAACGCTACCTCGCTAACGCGGGAAATGGCGAATAGTATGAAAAAAAAAAAAAAAGAAAACGTAGAAAGTGACATATGAAATCCAACATCTGTACACTTGTGACTTGGCTGTTCACTGGTTCAGGTGTCAGGACGAGTAATTTTGTGATTAGTCCTTAGCGTAAAGATGGACTAGCTCCTGTTCTTCGAACCCAGAATACCATATTCATCTTTTTTTTTACTACGTTTGAATTCGCCTTCCTTTCTTCTCACGGGTCTTACACACCCTCCCAAGAGACTATGCCAGTTCTTACTGTGACAAGTACCCGTTCCTCGACTCAAATATGCAAAACGTCAGTCAAGAGATCTACAACAAGCGAGAAAATCAATCAAGACGAAGTTGCACCACCGTAACAGTGAAAGTAAGAGGAGCACTTCTTATTCTCTCATACAATAACCAGAGGTACGTCGAGCTCTTGACGGCCCTAGTTACCACCAGGAAGGAAGCAATCGCCGGAGGAAGGATGGCCGACGCGAGGCAAGTACGGGGATACGAACTGGCAAACGATGCGTAGCTCTCCGACATGATGAGCCGGCTGGCTGGCACACGATACGGGGGCGAGATGTAAAGCCATGCGTGGCCAGCTGGCAAGCGATACGTGGCTCAGCTGGCAAGCGATAAGAGGTCAGCTCGCAAAGCGATTCGATACGTGACCAGCTGGCAAGTTATACGTGGCCAGCTGGCAAGGATTAAAGAGGCCAGCGGGCGCTAAGCAATACGAGGCTACCTAGGAAGCAATTCGTGGCCAGCTGGCAAGTAATACGTGGCCCAGCTCTCAAGCGATACGTGGCCAGCTGGATAGCGATAAATAGCGATTCTCTCTCTATCTATCTATCTATATCTATAATCTCCTCAAACTTGCACTAAATGCATCACGAAACTTGGATTTCCCATCTCCTCGGAAACAAAGGAATGAAGAAAGTTAACACGGTATTTCCCGGATTATCAACTCCCGCTATATTCTTTTTGTCTTTAATTATCCTCTGTATTTTCCTCCTTGTTAATGTGTGTTTTTCAACGAGATGGCCAAGTTAGAAACTAAGGAGTTTGTCTCGAAGTTCGGGACGAGACAGCTCGAGACGCACTCATGACTGATGACCTTGGACTGTTAATTGATGACCTATTGTTGTTGTAGTTAAGGAATGTAGTGTGCAAGTTGTCTATGTGGGAAACCTGCTGGTGTTGTATTCTGGGAATGCAGAACCTACTGGCATTCTATGTTGATAATGTAGTAATGCTGTATTGTCATAATACAGTACCTATTGCCATCGTACTTTTTGGTAACATGGTACTCGTTGTGTAACGAAGCTGACCTCCGACCCGAAAGGGAATAATGAAGATAAGGTCATACTGAAGATAACATTTGACCTGAACCATTAGGCTGGTGCGAGCACAAGGACGCCTCTAAGGTTAAACCCGTGTCGATGGTGTAATGAAGTTAAAACATCACTATTATGTCAAAGGTCATTGACACTGAATTTTGGTACTCTGGTTTTTTCTATGTTCTCTCCAGGAATCAAGCACATCAATTATTAAGATTAGGGTGCTTGTTCGTTAGCCAGTCACTGTGCTTGCGAAATGCTGATTGCCACCGTCACTCATCTTCACGAAGCGGGTTACTGTTATCAGGTAGTGTTTCTTAAGTGCAAATCATTCTAAAGACCCTCTGCAACTTCTTCCAAGTCCTTGATGGAGACCCGTCTTCCCATCTGGGATATATTGGTTCGAAGAGCAGTAGGTGCATGGTTACCACTATCACCGAGGTACCCCCGTCTCTTACTGTAGTGTGGGTGCTGAGTGTAGGGGATGGCGTCATGTGATCTCGTGAACCAATCCCCACCAAGACGTCTTGCTAGTCTTCCATGCGACTCGACTATGTGATACTCGATGTCTCTCGTTTGGCATTCACTTGGGTCGGATCAGAGTCTCTCGTGTGACTCTGCCTGCTGATTCTCGACGTCTCGTATGGTATTCGGAGGATATTCTTTACCTCTAATGTGATTCTTCTTTGCGATTCTCAACGTCTCTTATGGCATTTGCAAGTGATCATTTTTTAATCACTCGTGTGACTAGCCCTGATGTGTCTCGAGGTCTCGTATGGCATTCAATTGAGATTCTTTACCCAGGTGATTCTAACCATCTCAATATGGTATTCACAACTGATTCTCTTTCTCATGTGACTACCTGATGTATCTCGGAAGTCTCAATATGGCATTTCACTGGTATTCACTCGACTCGTGTGGCTATGATTCCCATCGTCTCGTACGACATTCACTGGTGTTCTACCTCCCTCGTGTCCCTACCTGGAGTCTTTCTACGTCTCGTATGACACTCCTCCTCTCCCTCTTTACCTCGGCCCTCTCCCTCACCTCACCTGTCAGTAACTCTCCCCTGCCACCTCTACTCCCCTTCTCTCCCTCAGTTTCATCATTCCAAATCCACTGATATCCTCTCTCTCTCTCTCTCTCTCTCTCTCTCTCTCTCTCTCTCACACACACACACACACACACACACACACACACACACACACACACACAATGAACTCACTTGCTTTAAACTATTGCCGAGACAAAATGTCTTAACCAAGACAAAATGTCTTCCTACGAGAAAACAGGATAAGCTGGAAGGCATAATGACAATTCCCTTTCAAGGTTATGAAGGCCCCACAGAGTTCCTCCAATCTTATAGAAATGCCTCGTCTGTATCTTTACACTCGGGCGCACTTTACACTTTATTCCATTTGCCAATTTCGTGAAAGTTTTTTTTTCTTTCTTTCCAGAATATAACGAAGAGTTAGAAACTGTAGGAAACATCGAGGCGCCATCCTCCCCCTAACCCATGTCAGCTCTGGTTAAGCAAGTTGGCTGGGACCCCCCGAGCATCAAAGCAATTGGCCTTTATTCATCACCGAAAAAAGATAAAGGAAAAGAATATATATATATATGTATATACCAGAAAGGGTTACCGGTGAATTCCCCAATTCGCAAAATTCAATTTACGTATTTGTTCACTTGGGCAGGACCGAAGTACAAGGTGTTTGTGAAGTCCCTCTTCAAAAACATTTCACATGCATATAAATGACTCGGATAAACCCGTACCTTCACAGGAAACGCCAGCATGACGACGTATTTAGGACTTGAGTCATATAAATCACAGATCAAGAAGCAGACGAGGTTCGTGGCTAATCAGCATTTTTCAGTACGCAGTATTGAAAAAGGAAAATGTTTCCACATCAGAATTCATAGACGAGAAGACTCGACATCAGACACCCGGTCAGAAGTAATGCACGAGTTTCGTTCATCTGTAGACACTTGTCTAACTTCGTATGTGATATGTACAAACACACAGATAAACGTACACGTATAGATATACATGCAAAAGCAAAGGTACACACACAAACATGCACAAAAAGACACATACATATAGTATTATACAAACACAGAAGCAACATCAACCCAAATAACACACACACACATGCAAGCACACACATGCACGCAAACATGCATGCACACACATACACACACGTACTAGCCGCGCACGCGCAAACACACACACACACACACACACACACACACAGGCAAGCATATATGAACCGGCTGCATGAAAAAAGTTTATCCATCTCCTGTCATAATGAATCGCATGACAAGTTCAATGAACCTCAAATCAGAATGTTTGACCCCAGGGCCCGCCCCCAGGTGGGTGGGTGGGTGGGATTCGGGGGCGCGCGGCGGTGAAAAAAAAAAAAAAAAAAAAGGAGGGGGGGATCAAATGGGGGCCCTAACGTGTTCACAGGTTATATATCCAATTTTCTCTTAGTCATATTATGGCAAGCGAACAGAATATTTAGAAATATATCGTATCCCAATATTAATTTAAATACACGCGTATGTACCTCACCATAAACATGTCATCAATGCCATTTTCTTTAGATCTGAAATGACATATTTCTTCAAATCTGTAGATAAGGAGGAAAGGGGAAATCATCACCCCTGAATACATATTCATAGGCGCCCGCAGGGGAGCTCCCTAACGAGCGTGCTGGTCAAGAAATTTCGGGGCCTGTGCGTATCATAAATCTAGCCTTGCAGTGTTGGACGACCGATGGGCTGGGCAGCACTGAAGACCGTTTTCTTTCCGTTTCACCACCAGAACATGGTGGTCCCTCCATCCACTGTCTATGGGGGTTACCGTCTGCATGTAGTAGATAAGAGGACTTCCACATGTAGTTTGTCATGGCTCAAAGTAGAATGGAAATTACAATTACACTGTATCAAAGTTACATTCGCAGTGTCCTGATATATCAACCACATACCACTACCTTTCGTTAAACATGCGATGAATTTTTCGGTGTAAAACGAGAGAGATGCAAAACGTATGAATGATTAATGTGTTTGATATTGTATAAGCGAATTTCTTTATGGCAGCTGAGACGACACGGGTGACTGAATACACTAATCATAGCAATCTCATACGATATATATATATATATATATATATATATATATATATATATATATATATATATATATATATATATATAAATCAGCGCTAAGCCAAGTAACCAATTATCGACCTACCCTGAGGGGTGAATGAACAGCTGAGTTGACTGCAGGCATACAGCTACACCCAGGGTTCGAACCCAAGAAGGCCCCTGTATATAAGCACAAGCATGAATAATGCAGATCAGTGAACAAGCATTCTATGATCCCTGTGTAGCTCACACTTCTAATCTATTACTCTCTGATGAAGCAGCGAGCACCACTGCTTTATAAGAATCTGTTTGGAATTTTAAAAACACTGTATCCACACTTTTCCTTCTGCTTCAGTAAGACGTTGGAACATTCTGATTAAGCAGTCGAGGATAAGTGCGAAACCCTTGAGCGATGCAAGACGAAAGGCATGCATTAATTCCATCAAAGCTATCTGGTTTCTGTCTTAAAAGAGACCTGCGACGCATTAAATAAAATTACCAAAAAGAAATCTGCTGATAATGTATCTTTCTTAAGCAAGGGTTATGCTTGGAAACATTCAAGTCTTTATCTTTCATCGTTTCGTCACTTATCAGGTATGACTTATGAAGTTATCATGAACATAGATGATACACATTCACAGTCATGAAAATCCTTAATCAGTTACGGTTATCTTCAAATGTAGCTCCAAGAATACCCTCCCAATACTGTCAATCACATTAGCTAGAGCTGTGCGCACCTGCAGCAAACTGAAATCAATAAAATCATATTTGCTCTGAACAGCAAGTCACTAGAGTTATTTCGAAAGGATGAAGCGAAGTGCTGCAGCATAAGAGAATTCAGCACTACATGAATTAAGACTGTAAATACGTATTCTTTTAATGGTATTATTGAGTCGATATACAATTCCTCACTTTTTTAGACAAGCTGGGGATTTGTTTCGTAATACTTAGAATTCAGATGAAAGTTACATCCAAGTTTTATCATCTAAAAGACATGCGTATATACCATTTCCATTCTAGCAGGAGGAAGCCCAAACGTTCATGACTGCACCCGGGCCCCACCTGTACCCAAAGACCGCCGCTGTCTAACCAACAAGCTGGAGTTAGCCCTGTAACGGCCGCCTGTATTGAACACCGTCCAGACTGATGCCCGAGCGCAAGCCTCATCCGCTCGGGCGAGAGTCTGAACTGACTGGCTTCCGTCAAGGTTCATTAGAGCTGCCAGACTGGTTCCCACACAGCAGAGATGGTCCGTCGACGAATACGGGAGGGAAGGAGGAGGAGGAGGAGAAGAGGAAACGGGGTGGAGAGGAGGGAAAGAAGGGTAAACAGGTTCCGAGACGGAATGGGAGTCGAGTCAACTCCACTACCTTGGCTGAATAACATCGTACCCTAAGTTTTTGTAAGGATGCTGGTATCATCATGACTGGGAAAGATGGGTATGTGTATAATATTGTACGTCATACGTGACGAGTTCCCCATGCTTTCTACGATGGCAACACTCGTGTTATTGAGGTCATCAATGGGGAGGCAATATTCCTACACAAAGTCACTTCGGAGGTTGGAGCTTTGGTAACTAGTGAGAGGAAGAATGGAAGTGAGGGATGATTTCATCTGCTCACGTAGCCTCGGAGCATACGTGATAGCCACTCGAGGCACGTTCCCGCGCAGGCAGACAGGGAGAGAAGCCACTCGGCGGAGACATTACCCAAGACTAGGACCACATTGAACGGTATAGGACCCACAGATGTATACCATCTTAGTTCCTCACACCAGTGCTACCTCCCATTTGAGCAGATGAACGAGTGACAGACGCAGCAGAAACAGGTTTAAACTTTTGAACAGGCGCAGATGATGGAGGCTTCATGCGAGACCACATACTAGAGAGGCGTCATGCGACTAGGGCTAGCACACCGATGATGAATGTCTACTGCAGATACAGGTGTGTACTCATCCTTGATGATGCTGTCCACGTACCACGAGTAGACTTCATCAACAAGCAGCTGACGTTAAAATGACACATGAAGGTCGTTCTCCAAATGACCTGCTAGCTTAAGGTCTTTGCTCCACAAATACATCGTGATATCTAGCTGCAAAGCCTCTCATTTGCTCATCTCGAAGTTCAGCTTCGCCAGTAAACAGAATGATAATCACCAGCATACACCTGTATGCCCGGGTGTTGATTTGAGGAGTTGCACGTTTAAACATGAGGTTCAAGCGATAATCTCTCAGCGATTAGTCTCAAGACACACAAAAGTTTCAGCGTTCGAAAGCACCTTTGCGATCATGATATTGCTGTGGTTCGAAGTCCCATATCCAGATCCTTCCACTTTACACCCAAGCATCTGCTGCGACAAGAAACAAATACAGACGAAAAAAAGCAACTCACTGACGTCAACATCAGACGATGTTCCAGAAGGGCTTCAAGCTCTGGAACTTCGCTTGGCCTCAACGAGAGATGATGCGAGGGATGAATACGAAGCAGGTTTAACCAGGTATCCATGGACGAGGAGAATACGTCGACCAATGCCACTGATGGCATCAAACATACGAAAATGGTGCTCAGTTAGCTTCATTTGCAAATTCATATATACGTCACGCACTACATTATACCAGGATTCTGAAGAGGTTATTCATAATTATATCTCCCTGAACATTATCCCAAACAGCCCAATTACTGACTAGCTAGGGATGTGAAGAGATCGAGAAAGGGGAATAGGCATATTATATAATATATATATATATATATATATATATATATATATATATATATATATATATATATATATATATATATATATATATATATATATATATATATATATATTTCTTTTCTTTCAAACTATTCGCCATTTCCCGCATTAGCGTTAAGAACAGAGGACTGGGCCTCTGAGGGAATATATGTATGTATATAATCTGTGTGGAAGGCTTTCATAATATCTTTGCTTTGTCCAAACATATACATGTATATAATTAAAACTTCCAAGTTTCCTGCATTAACGAGGTAGCGCCAGGAATAGACGAAGAAATAACTTCACACGTTTACATTCGCTCTGATTTTCATGTTTAACGCACTGATATCCGAGTCTCATATTCACAACCAAGCCCAAGAGACCTTTCCGAGATCTCCACTGACTACCACACATCCCTGGTTCAGCTTAATGACAGCACGTCGCACATCACTCCAATTCGCTCTGCACCTTGCGCTCCTCAAACCCTCCGACAAGTTCTGGCACCGAACACTCAAAGCATCTTTTACTTGATTCATCCACCTCCTCAGTCTCCCTTCTTTTCCTTTCTTTTCCCTCCACCTCCAATGTGTGGACGCTCTCAGTCATCCTTTCCTCGCCCATCCACTCCATTTGTCCACATTTCAGCATACCCTCTTTAACTCTCTCATACACACTCGGTCTTCCCGCCACACCTCTCTCTAACGCTATTTCTTAATCAACCATCTCACACCAATTTTTGTTCTTATGATATTTCCAACCCATTCACCCTCTTCCGTATTTTGTCATGTAAGAGCTACGTCTTACATCCATACAAAACTGAAGGGTTTACCGTTCCATCAAACATAGCCATTTCTAAGTATTTTTCAAAGCAAATACTTGTTTCGCACATCCTCTTCCACCCTTCTCAGTATGATGCTCTGTGCATGACACCATCCTCTCAATCACCACTCACCCATACAACGTAACAGGTATACTCAGTAGACACTTTTCTAATCTGAATATACATCTTTTATCCTCCTCCCCTTTAAACAAGCACTTCACCATGAGCCATTCATACCATGAAAATTCCAAGTGACCAGTGAACTAAACAATCCACCCCTTTTTAAAGAAAATCAACCACAATGCTAGGCTGCTTTGCCGCGCTTCATCCTTTACAAGACTTTTCACCACCTTTTTTCACCAAACCACTCTATGACTCCCTTAAATCGCAAACCTCCATGTCTAGAACAACTCACATCTGCCATCATATCAAACACAACCAATATTCCTTCAGAATACTTACTCCATTTCCTCTTGACTTCATCTATTCCATTTACCACTTCCCCAGCAACGCCATTCAAGGATGCTCTCATTTGTTCTCTTGTTTTTTCCCCCCGCGTTATCAACCCCCCTTCAAAAACATTTTCTTACTCTCTCTGAAGTTTGCCGATACTTGTTCTCCTAAAGTCTCATTTGCCCTCTTCTCCATCTTATTGACCTCCTGCTGCCTTATCTTATACATGTCATCAACCACTTGCCCTCTTTCCTGCAATTTCCTGCAATCACCTCCCTTTTCTTTTTCCACTAACAACCCCCTCATCCCACCACTCACTACCTTCTCTTATATGCCTACCCTCCACCCTCTGCATAACACACTCCACTCTTCCACATGTAAGCACCGACTCCCTTAACACTTCCCATTCCTCACTCAAGTGGCTTGTCAAGCGTATCTGTACACATCTTCGGTACATACGGGGAAATGTGCGATTGCTATTTAGTGTTACGAGGAGAGAGTTTTACGCTCGTGTTGCCCCATCTCTCAACCTTATGTGTGTTGTGTGTGTGTGTGAGAGAGAGAGAGAGAGAGAGAGAGAGAGAGAGAGAGAGAGAGAGAGAGAGAGAGACATTCATCATAAAACGACATGTAGTGGTTAAGTTCTTAAGTCATTCAAGTCCACAATCTTGGGAGGCAATTCTTTGGCTTTGGGTACATATCAATCACTCCTGCCACTGCCCATCTATGGCCATTCGATATTCACACACACACACACACACACACACACCGTCCTACTGCAAAGTAGCAAAACTGTTACCCAGTTTTTGTAAGCGGAAAAAAAAAAGGAGAGCCCATAAAAGTGCTAATCTGCATCAAGAGTTAGCCTTACTTGCCACGGTACGGCGCCCACTAGAATGGGGAGATGGTCCACAAATCGGCTGATGGTGAGAGGATGTGCGGTCGGTGCTCACTGCAGACTCTCATGGGTGCAAGAGCTTGACGGCAGCACACGTGTATTGGGGGTGGAGGGTAGGAAGTCGACCCACTTCAGCACAAAGTAAGAGAGGGAATGACAGCCACAGAAGGATTTTTTTCATCTTGGAAGTCATGATACCTCGAACATCAATACTCCTCTAGTTCAAAAAAGAGTATTAGAGCACTGTGGTAAGAGAGAGAGAGAGAGAGAGAGAGAGAGAGAGAGAGAGAGAGAGAGAGTGTGTTATTGAGATGGTCCTAATCAAGACACTCAGACGCCCGAATAGTCTCATCCACCACGAGTAAAAGATAAAGTTCCGGCGATGGATGCGTATGGTTGAACTCGGCAGGGCTGAGGGTGGGTCTGGTTCTCTCCTGGCGAGTGATGGGATGCTTTCAGCCGGGCGGAAAACGAGACAATTGTGCTACAGGAGGAGAGATTGCCTACTGGCTGTAGGGGGAGGGGAATAGGGGGAGGTGTGGGTGAACGGTGATGGGGGATGAAGAACGGCACAAACCCATCAAAACATTCATTCTTCTACAGTGGGAAAAAAAAAAAAAGAACCAGAACATTTTACACTGTAAAAATTTTCTTCTACAGTGAAAAAAAAAATTTACACTGTAGATGGACTAAGCTCTAATTACATCACCCTCAGCACAACTCAGTGAATCAAAATACGGAATAAATATAGACTTTGCTTATGCGTGTTTGGACCCTGCTCAAAATGTGAACACGAAAATATTGTCGATAAACTTGGACACAAAGAACCAACACAACTCACACCTATGAGGTACAGATTTACATGAACACTTAACAAAACTAGATTCTCGATTTTTTGTAATAATCAAAGTTGCTGTATCTCAGTTTTTGCAATTATCAAAATTACTTGTAATTTTTTCATTTAACGGCGTCAGATTTAGAGAAGGAAGCATTCTAGTATTATATACACACGATGCTATTTCCTGTGGGCGCGGGGTGGCGTCGGGGTGAATGAAGGCAAGTGAGAATATGTACTATCGGCTGTTATGTGTTGATATGTACGTATATGGGCGTGTATGTGTATATATGTGTGTGTGTATACGAGTGGCCAAGCCTTACTTAGTCTGTTTCGTGGGGCTACCTCGCGAACGCGGGAAACTGCAATCAAATCTAATGATATCATATATATATATATATATATATATATATATATATATATAAAAGATTGTTTTCTAAATTGTTTCTTACATTTTTCATATGTATATATATGTATGTGTGTGTGTGTGTGTGTATGTGCATATGTGTGTGTGTGTGTGTGTGTGTGTGTATATGTATATATATATGTATATTATCCCTGGGGATAGGGGTGAAAGAATACTTCCCACGTATTCCTCGCGTGTCGTAGAAAGCGACTAGAGGGGACGG
Organism: Panulirus ornatus; assembly: GCF_036320965.1. Taxonomy (NCBI): domain Eukaryota; kingdom Metazoa; phylum Arthropoda; class Malacostraca; order Decapoda; family Palinuridae; genus Panulirus; species Panulirus ornatus. The sequence continues at coordinate 17,851,623 of NC_092232.1, forward strand.
GAGCGGGGGGCCGGAAATCCTCCCCTCCTTGTATTAACTTTCTAAAATGGGAAACAGAAGAAGGAGTCACGCGGGGAGTGATCATCCTCCTCGAAGGCTCAGAGTGGGGTGCCTAAATGTGTGTGGATGTAACCAAGATGTGAAAAAAGGAGAGATAGGTAGTATGTTTGAGGAAAGGAACCTGGATGTTTTGGCTCTGAGTGAAACGAAGCTCAAGGGTAAAGGGGAGGAGTGGTTTGGAAATGTCTGGGGAGTGAAGTCAGGGGTTAGTGAGAGGACAAGAGCAAGGGAAGGAGTAGCAATACTCCTGAAACAGGAGTTGTGGGAGTATGTGATAGAATGTAAGAAAGTAAATTCTCGATTAATATGGGTAAAATTGAAAGTTGATGGAGAGAGGTGGGTGATTATTGGTGCATATGCACCTGGGCATGAGAAGAAAGATCATGAGAGGCAAGTGTTTTGGGAGCAGCTAAATGAGTGTGTTAGCGGTTTTGATGCACGAGACCGGGTTATAGTGATGGGTGATTTGAATGCAAAGGTGAGTAATGTGGCAGTTGAGGGAATAATTGGTATGCATGGGGTGTTCAGTGTTGTAAATGGAAATGGTGAAGAGCTTGTAGATTTATGTGCTGAAAAAGGACTGATGATTGGGAATACCTGGTTTAAAAAGCGAGATATACATAAGTATACTTATGTAAGTAGGAGAGATGGCCAGAGAGCGTTATTGGATTACGTGTTAATTGACAGGCGTGCGAAGGAGAGACTTTTGGATGTTAATGTGCTGAGAGGTGCAACTGGAGGGATGTCTGATCATTATCTTGTGGAGGCTAAGGTGAAGATTAGTATGGGTTTTCAGAAAAGAGGAGTGAATGTTGGGGTGAAGAAGGTGGTGAGAGTAAGTGAGCTTGGGAAGGAGACCTGTGTGGGGAAGTACCAGGAGAGACTGTGTACAGAATGGAAAAAGGTGAGAACAATGGAAGTAAGGGGAGTGGGGGAGGAATGGGATGTATTTAGGGAATCAGTGATGGATTGCGCAAAAGATGCTTGTGGCATGAGAAGAGTGGGAGGTGGGCTGTTTAGAAAGGGTAGTGAGTGGTGGGATGAAGAAGTAGGAGTATTAGTGAAAGAGAAGAGAGAGGCATTTGGACGATTTTTGCAGGGAAAAAATGCAATTGAGTGGGAGAAGTATAAAAGAAAGAGACAGGAGGTCAAGAGAAAGGTGCAAGAGGTGAAAAAAAGGGCAAATGAGAGTTGGGGTGAGAGACTATCAGTAAATTTTAGGGAGAATAAAAAGATGTTCTGGAAGGAGGTAAATAGGGTGCGTAAGACAAGGGAGCAAATGGGAACTTCAGTGAAGGGCGTAAATGGGGAGGTGATAACAAGTAGCGGTGATGTGAGAAGGAGATGGAATGAGTATTTTGAAGGTTTGTTGAATGTGTCTGATGACAGAGTGGCAGATATAGGGTGTTTTGGTCGAGGTGGTGTGCAAAGTGAGAGGGTTAGGGAAAATGATTTGGTAAACAGAGAAGAGGTAGTAAAAGCTTTGCGGAAGATGAAAGCCGGCAAGGCAGCAGGTTTGGATGGTATTGCAGTGGAATTTATTAAGAAAGGGGGTGACTGTATTGTTGACTGGTTGGTAAGGTTATTTAATGTATGTATGACTCATGGTGAGGTGCCTGAGGATTGGCGGAATGCGTGCATAGTGCCATTGTACAAAGGCAAAGGGGATAAGAGTGAGTGCTCAAATTACAGAGGTATAAGTTTGTTGAGTATTCCTGGTAAATTATATGGGAGGGTATTGATTGAGAGGGTGAAGGCATGTACAGAGCATCAGATTGGGGAAGAGCAGTGCGGTTTCAGAAGTGGTAGAGGATGTGTGGATCAGGTGTTTGCTTTGAAGAATGTATGTGAGAAATACTTAGAAAAGCAAATGGATTTGTATGTAGCATTTATGGATCTGGAGAAGGCATATGATAGAGTTGATAGAGATGCTCTGTGGAAGGTATTAAGAATATATGGTGTGGGAGGCAAGTTGTTAGAAGCAGTGAAAAGTTTTTATCGAGGATGTAAGGCATGTGTACGTGTAGGAAGAGAGGAAAGTGATTGGTTCTCAGTGAATGTAGGTTTGCGGCAGGGGTGTGTGATGTCTCCATGGTTGTTTAATTTGTTTATGGATGGGGTTGTAAGGGAGGTAAATGCAAGAGTCCTGGAAAGAGGGGCAAGTATGAAGTCTGTTGGGGATGAGAGAGCTTGGGAAGTGAGTCAGTTGTTGTTCGCTGATGATACAGCGCTGGTGGCTGATTCATGTGAGAAACTGCAGAAGCTGGTGACTGAGTTTGGTAAAGTGTGTGGAAGAGGAAAGTTGAGAGTAAATGTGAATAAGAGCAAGGTTATTAGGTACAGTGGGGGTGAGGGTCAAGTCAATTGGGAGGTGAGTTTGAATGGAGAAAAACTGGAGGAAGTGAAGTGTTTTAGATATCTGGGAGTGGATCTGTCAGCGGATGGAACCATGGAAGCGGAAGTGGATCATGGGGTGGGGGAGGGGGCGAAAATTTTGGGAGCCTTGAAAAATGTGTGGAAGTCGAGAACATTATCTCGGAAAGCAAAAATGGGTATGTTTGAGGGAATAGTGGTTCCAACAATGTTGTATGGTTGCGAGGCGTGGGCTATGGATAGAGATGTGCGCAGGAGGATGGATGTGCTGGAAATGAGATGTTTGAGGACAATGTGTGGTGTGAGGTGGTTTGATCGAGTAAGTAACGTAAGGGTAAGAGAGATGTGTGGAAATAAAAAGAGCGTGGTTGAGAGAGCAGAAGAGGGTGTTTTGAAATGGTTTGGGCACATGGAGAGAATGAGTGAGGAGAGATTGACCAAGAGGATATATGTGTCGGAGGTGGAGGGAACGAGGAGAAGAGGGAGACCAAATTGGAGGTGGAAAGATGGAGTGAAAAAGATTTTGTGTGATCGGGGCCTGAACATGCAGGAGGGTGAAAGGAGGGCAAGAAATAGAGTGAATTGGAGTCATGTGGTATACAGGGGTTGACGTGCTGTCAGTGGATTGAAGCAAGGCATGTGAAGCGTCTGGGGTAAACCATGGAAAGCTGTGTAGGTATGTATATTTGCGTGTGTGGACGTGTGTATGTACATGTGTATGGGGGGGGGGGTTGGGCCATTTCTTTCGTCTGTTTCCTTGCGCTACCTCGCAAACGCGGGAGACAGCGACAAAGTATAAAAAAAAAAAAAAAAAAAAAAAAAAAAAAAAAATATATATATATATATATATATATATATATATATATATATATATATATATATATCCCACAACCAATACTACTTCACTTATTTCACTCATCACGCATCCATATAGGGACTCGCCCGGAGAGAGCAAAAAAAGTTTAATTAAATGTTTCTTTTCCACGTTACTTACTGTCGGACGTGTGGTGGGTCCAGAGCAGCGCTGGTCATGCCTTGTTTTTTCAGCTTTTAAAGTACTGGAGAAACTTTTCGCTCCGAAACCCAACAAGAATCGTAATGACAAACGAAAAAAGGTACAATTACAGCTCGGTGATATTTTCTTCACCAGGTGATTCTCTCTCTCTCTCTCTCTCTCTCTCTCTCTCTCTCTCTCTCTCTCTCTCTCTCTCCATACGCCACCGCAGCGGCGATATACCATGTTACTACATCCCTCCTGCAAGAGAGGGAGAGAGCGAGGAACGTTCCCGTCTGTCTCCAGCAGGCAGGAGGAGTTGTTCAGAGGCAGTGTAGACGTGGTGACGAAGGCTTCCGTATTGCTGAACCTCCGGAAGAATGCATGCATGTCAGCGCTGGTCCAACGTAGGAGGTGAGCAGCTCAAGGAGTATTTCCTCCTCGTCCATATACTCGAATTCTATTCTGATGTCTTGCCATCAGGCATGTCGTAGATTCACAAAATTGTTAGTAAAACAGAGCTGATGGAAATTCACAACATTTTGCATCAGCTGCGTTTGACTGATTCATACACAACCAGTGTGAACCGTGTACCAAGCGTCTGAATCATGTACCACGTGCATGTATATCATGCACGAGCTACGTAAAACATCGAGCACTATATCATCCATCAGCCGTGGGAATCATCTACTACGTCAGTCATTCAGGGACTGAAATGAGAGACTCGTGTACCAACTGCGCGAGTCAAAACAACGTCGTTCGTCTGTGTGGATCATGCAGCACAGGCGGGCATCTCAAACACACACACACACCCACACACACACACTCCAGCTGCGCCCATCATGTATCACCCCTGTGCATCAGGAGGCCACTATCTCTCTTCCATAAAACTGACGTACGAGACTTTCTGTTTACGTTGAAGACGACTGGAGACGCAAGGGAAGGCTTCTGTCAACATTACTATTTCTTGAATTTCATCCAGTTTTTTCTTGTGCCAAAGATGCAGTCATATATATATATATATATATATATATATATATATATATATATATATATATATATATATATATATGAGAATGCCAATGGACTCCGCCTGTTCGAGGTTCCACCGCGAGCGGAAAGTCACCTTTGTCGAAGCTGTATCATTAAGAGTACAGGCACGGTAGAAAACTTCACTCCAAAGGAATCTACATTTCCCTGCAACTGGAAATAGCGCAGCCTACAGAAAGATCCTAGGTAACATCAGGACTCTTTTTCATAGAAATGTTCCAGGAGCAATCATAGATATATCTCATCATTAATTACCCCCAGGACCTTCCAGAAACGGTCATGTCTAATAATGGTCTCTTGCAGCTCCTAGTCAACGCTACACTCAATACAAGGGGACAGGATAGACTCCTCTGGAGCGAGTCTTTTGATGAGACTGAACTGTGTTCCGTTAACCGTCGAAGTTACGCAGCGCCAAAGGTGATTTTACACTCGCAGTGTAACCCCTGGGAGCCCCGTTACACATAATATATATATATATATATATATATATATATATATATATATATATATATATATATATATATATATAATAATTTCATTTGTGACTCGTATAGCAATATACAATGAAAAGTCGTATCACATGGGTTATATGCTTGAAAGAAATTAGTATTAACAATAATGATAACCGTGTCTACCTAATTCACTATCGTCTTTATCATTTTATATTCCGAGTCGCATATTGAGACAAAGATCTTTAGTAAACAAACAGGACTGGTTTGCGCCGGGGTCTCTATCGATATACACGTCCAGAGTTCTTTCACAAGACGAGTCGAGTGATGTGTGCTCAAGATTTCATGTCTGTATCAATGTTCTGAGTGATATTTCATCATTCCACGTGACTATAAAATCAGTTACTACTGGTCAAGCGAAGACCTGAGGAGGGAGGTGTTTTCTTGGGATTTTATACAACACGAGATGTGTAAATGTCAGGAGGTGAGGTCGAAGAACTGTCGTCCGCGAGAGTGAGTATTGAACTTACGGCACAGTAGCTAGTGATGGATTCTTCCATGACAATACAAAGTTCATCCATGGCCCCGATCGTGAAGCATTCGCGGGTTAGCCCGAGGGTAGTGCCTGCACAGGTTCGAATCCTGGTTGCGGCACTCTGTCCACAAACAACCCACCTGTTCCTCCACCCTTTGGAATTGGTCAATAAAATGGTTAGCTTCTTAAACATCCGCCTCCCCATACATTTTCATGTGCGACGTCACACTTAAAATTTTAGCTATGTCATCTCTCCTTTGGCTTTGATTACCATCCGCAGACGTCTGAACATGGAGTAGGCAAGATTACTGAAGTATGAGATAGTGCAGGAAGCAACAACCGCCTGATCGTGCGTTCTGGGAGTCCAACGAGCCTAAAATCTTATGTTTGCCTATATTTTCTTGCTTTCACGAGGGGATTCGGGCTTTCTTCTTCTACTTAGGAAGGAAAGATCCAACCAAACATCTTTTAAAGTCAGGTGGAAGAAATACAACGCCCAGAAGATAGATTTTCAAAATGAAGTGGTAGCCTTGAAGAGTAAAGAAAGAACACAGATTCCCTGCAAGATAGCCTGAGGTACGCCGAGGCGGTTTGCTAGTCCTCACGTTGCTAGAAACACTAGTCCCAGCAACCAGATGTACCATGATTTCACCACGAGAGTATCATATGCATATACCAACAATAGCAGTGTATCTCCTTTGAAAATATATTAGGTGCGGACAGTATTTTTGCAAACCTTACCTAAATCTTGTCATGCATTTTATAGAATCGCTGACAATGAAATAAGAAAATGAACTTAGACATGTGAATGAATAAAACAAGAGAACTACAGAGAAAAACTTCGCAAAACTTACAAAAACCAATTTGATACAAATATAAGTAAGATACCTATGTCCAGAGATACTATGGCATGTCACTGTGTTACCCCAATATGACTGTAGGAAAGAAGAGCATGACCCTCACACTCAAGGTTCCTAGTGTGAGCTAACTGCCCCAGAAGAACATGCGCAACAGAGGTTAACTGGAAGGTGACGTTCAATTGAACAATCCACAAAGAATGGACTAACAGGAAGCAAATATCATCACCTCTCCACCTCTCAGTTCCTGCGAAAGGAAAGGAACAATTGACCTCAAAGTTCAAGCTCATAATAAGAAAACATTACTTCACCTCGCCATTACGTCTTGCTTCCTTCCGTTAAAACATCCATAATTTCTGCCACGAAGTGAAACAAATGTTCAGTCTCACGTCCGTCATCCTTACTTCCAAAATCTCTCTCCTTCTCTCCCTTGAGCTCCAGGCGAGAGAGGTCTTGTGGTCGAACTGGTTAACCTTAGAATGTCTTGTCTTTTAGTCACAAAAGACTTCGAAACAATACATGAAACACACTAACTTGAGCCTGACGGTGTGTTCCTCGAGTGCGACGTCTCAAAGTTGTTTACGAACGTGTTTTGGGAGTGGTGGTTTATCAGGGAGCGAGTGCCATAATTCAGGTTACCAGCTCTATACCAGTGTCGGGATGACTCTGTAAACATACTTTTGCTAACTGAACGGCAAGGCAGATTGCCGACCCCGCACTGCTCCCACACTCGTGCATGTTCTAATTTCGAATCTGTCGAGTTTTGGGGGACATTTTTTGACGTTTTTCGTGAATCGTTGAGCTCTCTCTCTCTCTCTCTCTCTCTCTCTCTCTCTCTCTCTCTCTCTCTCTCTCTCTCTCTCTCTCTCTCTAACACGCTTCATTTCATCACAGCAATTAGCAAGTTCACTTATCAAGCTGGATCTTAATAACGCCTTGCATCTTCACCGTCACGACCCGCTGCGTCACTTGTTAATGTCCTGCCACGTCCAGTCACCGCGGTACGCTTCCGTTGCCACATCTCCAGCCATGGCGACTCTCCGCAGCTGAATTGTAATTAGCAAGAAACGACTGCCTGACGTGACTGTGGCTGCTGCATGGCTCAAGCTGCCTCGCTGAGCGGGTCTCTCCTCACGGCTCGTATGGCTGAATTTGTTGCACTTTTTCTTCTCTTTGAATCATGGCAATAAATAGTACGTCCTTCATATTACACTACTCTCTCTCTCTCTCTCTCTCTCTCTCTCTCTCTCTCTCTCTCTCTCTCTCTCTCTCTCTCTCTCTCTGCGCTTCGTCCTTGTCTTCATTCATTCCCTCCTCACTGCACACTGAGTATTCTTATCTTTACTCCTTCCTTCTCCTCCATTCCTCACACCCATGTGTCTACTGCCATCGTCTCTTCCTCTTGCACCTCAATTCCATTGTGCGCCTTCCTTATCTTTCCCTTTTTCCCTTCCTCTCTCTTCTCTCGCCCTCTCTCTCCTCCCATCTGTACTTAGCCTCCCTACCTCCTATCTACTTTCTTCCTCCTCTCCCTCTTACCTGCATCTTTCCTCTATCTTTTCGTAATTCTCACGCGAGTAACCCTCCTTTCTCCTCCCTCGTTTACCATCTCTACCCCTCCATTTCCCCTCTCTTCCTCTACTCTCCTGTCCTCAACAAAATACAAGGAAGCCACACAAAAAAAAAACTTTTCCTAATAGTTTAATGTGACAGTAATGTTCCGGAAATGTTCCCTGGGGACTTTTTCCTCGATTCTCTGGGAGTTTTCAGTTTTTTTTGGGAGAGCAAAAGAAGGGGGGGACAAATTTATCTCAGACAACCATACTGGCGTTATTGTACCTAATAGCTGTCATGGTCTCCCACTGTTTTTGTATGATTTAGGGAAACGTTATCACGTATCTTGCCCAAATGCGCTAAACAAAGAGTAGCTACCATGTACTGTCCCAAGCCAACTTATCTTTAAATTCCTCTCATCTTACCCTTCTGAATTTTTTCTCTGGATCACGAAAAGTCGAATTACAATTATTCTGTTTTTAGTCGAGCCATAGTAGGAGAATTCACCCACCGAACTGACTACGAGAGCCTAAAAGACACTTCTGTAACTTCACTTTCGACAAGGGGAAAAAAAAAAAAAGACTTTTAGAATTGCATGCTAACTGGAGTTTAACCGGCCACTCGAGTCATTGTCAACCTCCATCCCTTGTTGTCTGGGAGACTTATAGCACCACTATCACCCCCGCCAGCTGCATCGTTACCGAACCTCAACTGCACCGCTAAATCACTGCCACCAGCTCCACTATCACCAGCATCAATGGCACCCCTCACTGAACACCACCAGAGCCACTTTTTCACTGCTACTAGCATCACCACCAACAGCTGCATGACCATATGATGCTACCACCACTAGTCAGGCAGCTGTATCACCGCTGCTAATTGCTCCGTCATCACCAGCTAAACCAACACACCAGCTAGCACCATTACAAGTACTTAGACCACCAGCAGCTACGTCGCTAAACCACTTCCAGCACCACATGACCATCTCCAGCAGCTCCACGAACACTCCCAGCTGCTCAACCACCAGCTAAAACCACTACCAATAAGTCGTACTATCATCAGCTGCACGACAACCAACAGCTACACATTTACCAACAGCTGCATCAATACGACACCAGATGCACCACCTCCAACGCCAGCTAAATGACTAACAGCTTCACCAACACCAACAGCACCACCATAACCAGTTTATCACCACAACCAGCTGAACGACACCATCTCCAACAGCAACACCACATCAATACCAGCGTCAACAACAATTACTCCAACTGTATGACCGTTCGAAAAAAAAAAAAAAAGTTATCTCCACCAGCTGTCCTGCACCATCACTAGCTTCGCTGTACCGTCCCCTCCAACTGTACATCATGGCCAGCACTACTCAGCTGGGCCACCACCAGCTACACTACCATCACAAGCAAAACTAACATTACCAGTTGCATCACCACCACGAGGCTTGTACTGGACCGGCCACCAGCTGCAACACGATCAACACTACCTGCACCCTGACCAGAGACAGACAGACTGCGCAATTACTAGGTCCAGTATTTTATTTTCTTTACGTTGGAGGTTCCAGTCACGGACAAAAATCCACATCAAGGCCAGGCCTTAATTGAAATATAGAGAAGTTAATGAAAAGGAAAAAGAGACAAGGGAGAGTATCTACGAATTTTGAAAAAAGTGGAAAACTTTTCTTTTGAAATGCGCCAGGTCATAGTTATTGGGAAAAATATGAAAGGGTAGAGGTTTCCAAAGCTTCGAGGTGTAGGCAACGAAACAGTCGTCAGAACGGTTCACCCATCGAGTTGCAAACGGCAATACAGCAATCCTGTGACGCAGCAGCTTGCCGAGTATTGCGTGGTCTAGCTAGGGACAGGAACACACAAGCAGGCGGGTCAAGTTTTGGAAGGTATCCTAGTAGAGTTTATTGGCCGGACCGCTTTCGACTCAACTCTATCAAGTAAGGACTCAGAGCTAAAACCACTCAAAATGTGAGAGCAGCACTCCATACAAGGACGGATCAGTCCTTTGTATATAGAGAAACTGATCAGAAGAAATTTCGAAGCCTACTCAGGACTCCCAGCTATCTAAAAGCAGACTTAACCATCTCTGTAATGTTTGGGTTTCCAAGAATGAGTGTATGTTACAGCAATACCAAGTAAGTTCACATAGTCAACAGGTGGAATTACAGAACCGTCAGAGGAAAGTTGCCAAGAATTTTCCGAAGAGAGATGGGTAAAAACTGGGTCTTGGAGACTAACCTTTACCAGATTTTGTCTACCCCATTGACAATCCTGTTCAAGTCAGAGTTTGTTGAAGTTGCGTCAAGACGAGATGAAGATCGAGTGAGAGAAAGAGCAGAGCTGAAGAATGTGGAGGAATGCAGTCTCGAGTCATCATATGAATGCATTTGGTTATCTGCGGAATAGAGGATTTCGCTGAAAAAAAAAAGAAAGAGTGTAGGAGACAGGACAGAACCATGAGGGACATCGCATTTGAAGGAAAAAGGGGGGAAGCTGGCCGATCTATCAACACCCAGGGAGTTAAAGCGACCAAAGAGGAAGCTCTTTTCTGGGTAGCGTTCGGCTAACGAGCTATAGGGGTCTAGGTCTCGAATGCAAGTGTTTGCTCCGAGACGATGTCTGCAACATTTGGTGGCTTAAAGTCTTCCGACTAGATCTTCAAAGTGATTATATTTGCTTTCAGTGAGTTTGCAGTGTGTTGTACGGCTCTCTGCCTGCATAAGTGATCCGTTGCACTTCAAATATCCTACCGAAGATTTCTCTCGAGACTAAGGTTGTTGAATCGGACGTGGCGTGCCATACTAATGTCTTACTCTCATATCCGCGGCGAACTTGAACAACTATCGACAACCAGGTCAGGACTCCGCCCCCACAAGAATCAGTGTCACCACATCAAGAACCCAGAAAGAAAATTCCATATAGAGACCATATACATAACCCTAGCATGGTCACATACACAGTCTACCCCAAAAAGAACCCGTCAGTATCACCCCCGACAAGATCACACGCAGTCTACCTCACAGAGAGCCCTTAAATGCCACCACACACAAGCCTAAGGAACAAGAAGGCAACAAAAAAGAGGTCGGTGACTTTGCCCGTATTCACTCAGCGTGTGTCGAACCCCCGCCTTTTGAGACACCACACACACGCACACAGCCACCGACCACACAAGGCGAAGAGGAACTGCCCCGCCACCATTGTTAACAATGTCACACCATTACCACAAATACGAGCTTTTACCTCGCTAATCTGAGTTTCTAGTATCTTTCACTATCACAAACAGGCTCGAAGTGATCCAATGGTTTGATGCCGTTTGAATTCCTTCGCAGATCTTCCAAGTTTAACAAGACTGATTTTCCTAATTACAATACATTTTTCTCAGGGATATAGCATTATATGTCTTGTGATCTAGTTTAAAGACGAAGTTATTAAGCAAAGAGAGAAAAAAAAAGCCAGAAATAGCTGCATCCATCAAGATCTTTCAGAAACATTCGTGACTACTTAAAAACCAAGACGCAAGAACGAATAATGGCTTCGTTTAATCTACCTTCAACATGAGCACCACTACGTTAAGTCTCGTAGATCTTGGTTTTCGAGAAAATGAAATATTCTGTATACATGACCATGAGCCACTCCACAAATCACCGAGACCCGTCCACCCGCTCCTTGATGAAGTTCATCACCAGCTGTAACTCATGCAAACTTGAGGATGTTGGGTTACGTGCATCTCCGAAAGTTACGACCTCACAGTCTCCATGAAAGCATGACTTTCTTGCTCTTACGACAATATTTCATTTTTCAGTTAAAAAGTGAAACTAGTAATAAAAAGTTTTGAAGAATTCGTCATCAAAGTCCCTACTATAATTTCATTTGGTTACTAGCAGATTTCCATTTTATATTTCTCAAACTAACATCAAATATCGCCTTAAAATACATACGTAGGCAAAACCGAAATCACAGTCCAGTCCAACTTACTCTCAGATAAAATTTTGCAGCCTAACCTAAACGAGTTTTTGTTCCACACATAGCGTAGTTTATTCTTGACGCACTTCCCTGAAGAATGACAGAAACAGATGAATCTTGCCGTGTAGGAAGCAAGGTGCTGTTGCTACCATCTTCCTCAACCCTGAGCCTAGACTAGAACCTTCGACAACACTCGCTCCAGCAACACACGACGACTTCAACAACCTGGGCGATGACTACCAGGCGACCATGTTAACATCATGTACTGCATGACCCTGCAGGCGGCGGCTCCACCACCACCACACCGCTGCAGCCGCCACCACCAACAACATAGCTTCAGGGCTTCTGCTGGATTAAAAATATTGCATGACACGTCAACTTTTTCCTTCTGCATGGCGTATCCTCTTAGCTTTGTAATTTTATTGAAAAGTTACCGAAAACTTTGCAAATTGAATAACTAGAGAAAATCATACCAGCCTTAGTACCTCAATGTACTTAAGAGTATGAAAAATAAACGAATTCACAAAAATAGTTCTAGAAGGGGCTGGGCTGTTAGCGAGAGAAGTAATGGTTCTCCGCTGTGATTATAGTGAATTTTATCATTATGTAATTTTGTTGCCGGCGTTTTGTATTTTGTTTTTACGAGGCGAACAGGTCAGTTGGGGCGAGGGACGATGCACGCACGATCCAAGAACCCCAGCCAGCTCTCACGAGAGATGGATGGATGGATAGAGACCGTGTTAGAGAGAGAGAGAGAGAGACAGAGAGAGAGAGAGACAGAGAGAGAGACAGAGAGAGAGACAGAGAGAGAGACAGAGAGAGAGAGATTTACAAAAGACCAAGCTAGGCAAGAAGCTAGACTGATAGACGAACAGGGAGACTGACAGACATACACGCACATGGACACTGCCTTCCAGGTACAAAGTTGAACAGAAGTTAGGGAACAGAGGAGTTAGTAATCATTACCCACCGCAAGGTGCACTGCCCCACTCAAACACTAATTACATTCGCTGTGTAGATATAAAACTAGCATGCTGAAGCACCCGTCGACACTTACAAAGCTAGCACCTTACCTACAGAAAAGGACACACACACAAACATGCGAGGCATTATCCACAGACAAGCAAAAAGGAACTAACGATTTTATAAAGACAGAATCATATGTTGCATATACGTTACATCAAATAGAAAAAAGTAAAGAAATACGTAGAAATTTGTACATGGTGCGTGTTTAACTTTAAGAACATATTTAGGGCAACGTTGGTAACGACCCAATGGAGAACTCGAACTTCGTCCCTCAGGGTTCATTGTTTCTGCGAGTGATCCTCCTCCCTACTGTAGTGCGATGGTATCCGTGTGTCTGACACAGGGTGTGGCAAGTCGTACAAGGTGGGTGTGTACGATTGGGAGCAGCTATCCGGCACGAAGGCTGTCTGTCGGGGTCACGATTGTGGTGTGTAATGTCTGTCTACTGCCTGGCCACCACATGTCCAGCACGCCTTCATTTTGATCTCGTAAGCACAATGGCACGACGCCTGAAGTAGGATGAAGCCTTTAGACTGACCCCATAGGATTAGGTTTGACGAATGACATGCAGTCATACCCTAAAGTCTTATTATTGCGCTGAAGAGTCGTACCATCGTGCTCGAGAGCTTGAAATAAAGGACATTTAGGATAAAAGTTACAGCAATACTTCAAAAAGTCAGACCGGGCCAAGCAGACAGCCAATAATGGTGTAGGCCAATCAGACTAAGGGTGACCAAGCGGGAGGTAGTCATTAAACATGACAATCGTGACCCAGACGAACACCATGCCGGCCGGTGTGTGTGTGTGTGTGAGCATTGCCTGGAACGACCTGTCGCACCCCCTGCCAAACGCGCAAATCCTAAAAGACTACAACAGGGAGGACCACGCATCCTGAAGGACCTAGTTCGACTTTTTTTGCACAGGGATGTTACCAGCATTGCTCTCTGCACATCATATCTCACACACACACACACACACACACTGCTGCTAGCCACACATTTCCTGACCTCCACAACAGTTGCCTTCCGTCCACGAGCCTGTTCCCTCCACACAATCTAGCTCCTAGCCTCCACACACACAGGCTAATCCTCGTGTTGCCTTCCACATACCTGCTTTCCTTTACACATCTGTTGTCCCGAAATTAAGAACAGGTTAGACGAGTACACCAAATACCCTTCATACATATGCTGACCTAAGAATTTCAGCTACTCTGAACACACCTGTTGCTCCTCCTACACCTACAGCCTCCCATACATTAGCTACCTTCAACACATGTCACATTCATAAACTAGCAGGATCTTGCCATCTTTCCCACAATTGCTGCTCTTAACAAATGTAATCTGTTTTCCTGCTTCCTCCACTCACGTGGTGCCCTCCACATAAATGATGCTTTCTGCAAACCTGTTACCCTAGATTCACCATCAGGCCTTTACACACCTTATACCTCACATACATTATATTCCTCCATACATCCGCTACCTTCTACGTATGTTAAATCATACGAAAACACACCTGCTGCCCTCAGCACATCTGCTTCCTTCTACACATATGCTATCTTTTCATGTGCTCTATTAGATACACTATTTACCCTCAGTATTTATTACCTTCTAATCACACAGCTTCCTTCTGCACATCTGCTGTCCTCACTAAACCTGCTGTGCTCATAAGCCTGATACCCACACACACCTGTCGCATTCAATACATCAGGGGACTCTCCAAACACCTGCAAATCTCTGTAAACGTAGTCTTCCACACACAAACTAACCCCTACAAACCTGCTAATCTCTACAAATGTGCTGGCCTCACGCAGCTGATCCCGTCTGTAAACTTTCCATTCCAGACACCTACTGTCCTCAACACACTTCCTATCCTAAATACATTTACTGTCATGCACATAACAGCTGCTTTCAAACAACTACTACACTGCAAACTTGTTGCCTTTCTACACACCTGCTTCCTTCATTGCACTAGCTAATTCTCTGTACATACTTATCCTCCATACAACTGCTTCCCTCTTATCACCTAAAACTCCCACATCCTTCTAACTCCTACACAACAATCATTGCGTTTTACATATTCATAGAAATAGTTTAAACACCTGTACCACAAACAGCCTCTTGGTTATACAGTGTCTGCAAAAAGCCTCGATCGCCACCTCCCCCTAAACCCTAGATATTTTCTAAGGCGATGTCACACATTTTAGCAGTTTGTCAACTCTCCGTTGGCCTTGATTACCACCTGCAGACGTCTGACATGAAACTGGCAAGGTTTCTAAAGTATTCTAGGTCCATTTATGGGTTCATAGGGTCTTGATCTCTTGAATAAGGATAAGGACTGACGAGGTGTTGCATGAAGCAGCCGCCTGATTGTGCTTTCAGAGCGCCTAGTGCCCCCAGAAATCTCACTTGTACGCGCACAATTTCTTGGTTCCAGGCCAAAACCTGGGGTTTGTCCTCCTTAAGAAGAACAAACATCCTGAAGAACAGGTTGAAGAAATTCCCAAAATAAAGTAGCAACCAGGAAGATTAAAAAGGACATCCTTCCTTAGAGATAGCTTGAGGCACACTGTGGCGGGATGAGCTGTTCCTCACACCTTTAAAAACACTGATATCAGCGACGAGATGTACGTTGATTTAACCTTGCGAGCGCTATATACTTGAACGCAGAAACCTTAGCCGTGCATCGCCTTAAAAGTATACGAGGGGTGCACATGGCTTTTCGCAAACACTACCTTCCAAGACAAATGGTGAATGACTGTATCGAACCCTTTCCCGTACAACTGTAACTACCATGGACACTTCAGACAGTCTTACGGCTCAGCCATATGTAAATACCCTTTTTCAGCAGAAATGGGCAAATATATTTTCATTTCTCATCGCTCCAAACAACGTAATGTGGACAGGACAGTACAGGCACTCGACAAACTTGACTGTACAGAGCTGAGGCAGATATAGCCGACAGTTACACCTGGATACACCAACGAAGATCACGAGGAGCAGTGTCAGGCAAAGGATCTGATGCCTTCCTCAACTCGGAGAGGCGCCTTGTAGTATGTTCTCACTCGCCAGACACACAGGTTACCTGAATCACCCCACTAGCCAGGTACATAATTCACCTGGATCACCTACTTACCATGTACACAAGTTACCAGAGCATCTCCCTCACCAGGTACACAGGTCATCTGATTCACCACATAACCAAGAATACACACGTTACCAGGATCACTCGCTCACTAGGTGCTCCGGCCACCTGGTTCACCACCGCTACCACCTGGATGACGCTTACCTAGGTGCAGGAGTCACCTAAATTTCGCGCCACCACCCTGCGCTGTGTTCCAAGAGGATTAACACCTTCCCGGCTATGGAGGCATCAGTACGTTCTTAGAAAGATGGTCTGACAACCTCACTATCGGAAAAAAATTATCAATATACTGTACATCCTTTTATAATATAGTAAATGATTTCTCCAATTGTATTAAATTATAACCAGGTACCTTAATGGTCCAACAAAATTTCATTTGAAATTCTGCCAACAAAACTATCAGATAACTAGAGAATAATCGCCCTACTACGAAAATGTAGAAAAGGAATCATAAGGAATTTGAAAGCTATGAAAATCATACATCTATTCATTCAGAGAACATCAAACGTTCACTAAACAATTCTGTTTTGAAATTCATCGTGTTTTGATATCATCAAGCAGCTGGTCGCGAGCTGTGCAAGCACTGCCTGCAGGCAAACAGACAAAATTTACGATCGCCATCAAGCCTAACCCAAGCCGTGATTTGCAGAACATTTAACTTTTAATACTTGAAAAGCATTTCACTATGAAATCCACTCCTGCAGTGTTTTCTGCCAGTTAACATTCTCATTCTCTCTCATCTCTCTCTCTCTCTCTCTCTCTCTCTCTCTCTCTCTCTCTCTCTCTCTCTCTCTCTCTCTCTCTCTCTCTCTAACACACTATAGTATCTACTCAAGCAACAAAGTATCAAGGAAATTTGAGAATGAGAAATATGTCTTCCATGCAAGTAGATAGCTTTGCCCCATTACCCTCCGTGTGTCAAACACAACTTTTTGTTGAAACAATATTAACACAAAGACTGGCCGAGAAACCACAAATAACTTATATAATGATTAACATTAAAGAATACACGAAACCTACATGAAATACTGACCAGCTCGGTGCATACGTCCTAGCAACATCATTCGAAACAATTCCCTGGCTCATATCAGAAACACATCAGCAGGCGAGTTATGGCTTGAGATACGAATGCGGTAGTCAGGGAGGTGCTTTCAACTTGACATGCAAAAGCTATCGTACTTGCAGACCATGAGAGGACTGGTGGGAGATGCGAAGCAAAACATCCATTCTGAATGTAAATGCAAGTTTTGGGCTTTTTTTATGGTAAACACGTAAGACACTGCAAACGATCACAACCTCAAGGAAGCATATCACTACAAAACCACAAATCAGTAGATCTGTGAAAATAAATTACCACAAAATCATAAAACAGAAAACCAGTAATATTTGTTTAATGGATGTAGCAATACGTATATTATCCAAGAAAATGCAAAACTCGTTCCTCTTATTATACTGCGATTTTTTTTACTCGCCTCTCTGTCTATAAATCTCCCAGTTTGTAATAACCCCCCATGTCCCTCTCCCTCAGCCGAGCGAACGTTTCAGACAACCCGGAGATCGACAGATATTAAAATACCGACTGCACTGTTGAGAAGATAACAATAAACAAATTCTGGAAATCCAGCGTGCTTGTGCTTTAGAAAGTCACTGATATGCTAATGCAACCAGGTCCCTCAGCTGTGAATGTTATCACCAGGCCAAACTTTACTCCAGTTTATTACCATCCCGTTCACTTGTACTGGTTACGCCTTGCTCGACACTCTAGCCTAGCCTTGCCAGCAAGGTGGTGGAAACACTTCGTTGCCTCAGCTACCTGATCCACTAAACATTCTCTGTCCGGGATCACAGACACGAAGGTAAAAGACGGTCTGTGATCAGAGGAGATATATCTATATATATCGTGGGCCACAGAGCGTTACTAGTTGACGCTGTGAACACGCCCCCGTACATAGTAATGGAGTTTGGGTCGCTTGTTAATATTAAATCATAATCTATTACACTTTTTTTCCTTAATGTCCCAGACTGAAATCTTGACCTACGCCAAAGGTGAAAGGTGGGAGCATGCCTGGTTGACAATCCTGCAGGCTGGCCGGATGGTGGTGGAGAGGCGAGTTGGGAGGACGATGGCTCGGTCGGGGAGGTGACAACAGCTGGGCGGTGAGGCGTGACCACACACAGACCCCCAGATATAGCTCGGCCACCAACCCGTGTTGGGATGACAACATGAAAGTTAAGGTGCAACTGTTCGATCTAAGCCAATGCCAACTTTTTTTTTTTTTCATTCTTGAATCCGTATTCAATTACGATTGAAGATAACGCGAAGCGTATGTAAAGAAATAACAATCTCTCGAACATTTAAAAGTTATGTATACTTATATTTTCTGAAGTGTATTTCAATATATGGTCATGAATCCAATCAACATATTTCGTTATATTAGGTGTGATTCATATAGAGCAAAACTGAAAAATGTAAAAGTTCTACATGGTGTGGCATATATATATATATATATATATATATATATATATATATATATATATATATATATATATATATATATTTATATATATATATTTATATATATATATATATTTATATATATATCATACAAAACTCCATCAGCCAGGATCGAACCTGGGACCCCTTGTGCAAGAGGCAGGTATGTAACCGCTAGGCTAAGGGACTGTATAATAGGAAACAACTATTATACAGTCCCTTAGCCTAGCGGGTAGCATGGCTGCCTCTTGCACAAGGGGTCCCAGGTTCGATCCTGGCTGATGGAGCTTTGTATGTTCTATGAAGGTGCGCGTTCAGATACACTTTATTCGTATATATATATATATATATATATATATATACACACACCGTTCATGAGACTGCTCTGATTAGGACCTCGGTTGTCCACGTCTAAGTTAAAAAAAAATGATAATCAATCCTAACGCGCGAAATAGCAAAAATGAAATTGCCATGATTGGCCTGTGTAGTGTCACACGACGTATGATAGATAAGCAGAGACAAGCAAACGGCGACTTTCTGCCAGTAAAAACCCTTAATCCACTTGAATCCTCGTAAATTCAGCCACCACTTGGATATCACTTGCCAATTCCGTCCCTACATCAATAATCATTTGAATAAACGCTCACATATCTAGTCCGTCTAAATATTTCCCCTGCTATCCGTAGGTAAACGCAACATGGCCCACATAATCATATATTCTTCCATAATATCCTTCATTTAAACGTATCATATAATACACACGATCTCTTCCACTGCTCACCTTCATGACCACATATACAGCTATATATATATATATATATATATATATATATATATATATATATATATATATATATATATATATATTTCCATGCACCTTGACAACAGTCCACTTAACCACCACTTATAAAGTCATCGAGCAACTTCTTAAGTGGTGCACTTAGCCTACTGTATTTTAAACATCCGTTTAAATATGAATCCTTCGAAACATACACCAGAAAGTATACAAGATAAAGATAATCTGAAACTTTACATTTTAGCTCAAAATTTGCTGTGAAGCAACATTTGGCAACTTTTAATGCCTATCCCACCTTTCTTCGCAGTTTTCAATCAACAGTTATTCTTCATCGGTTAGATTTTTCACTGACGAAATGCCTCGAGTCTTTGCAAGAGTATTTTCTGTACACTGACTGAAGTAGTTAGTTAATAACTCCATAACGACCCTTTACACTAACAAACCTACAGAAAAGTACCGTAATATTCTCATTAATATGTAATAATTTTGCATAAACTTAAAGTTTTTTTTGTATATCCAAAGAGAGCCACATCCATGTGTGAAAGTCTTTGTATTTTTTCAATTTACAAAAACTCGTGCTTTTTTTTATCAATCTGGATACAGTTCTTAGCTGCCTCTTATCCCAAGTGATATTGCCAAATACTAGAGTTTTATACCTCGTTCAACTGAGTCGTTTACCAGTATGAACAGTATCTCGCATCTTTGAAACACACCCATGAGCCTACCACTGTTCCCCACGTGCGCCGAGCCTCTCTGAATGGAGAGGAAAAAAAAAAGGCGGGGGTGAGAGAAAGAAAGAGATATCAGGAATTGGGGCCAGCAAGTCAGGACAAAGATCTAATCATATCCAGAATGGTTACAACGTCTGTCTTGTCAAGATGAAGCTCATTAAGTGTCAGTGTCCATAACTTAGCTGAAGGATTGTCAATTGTTGTTCGCTGATGATACAGCGCTGGTGGCTGATTCATGTGAGAAACTGCAGAAGCTGGTGACTGAGTTTGGTAAAGTGTGTGGAAGAAGAAAGTTGAGAGTAAATGTGAATAAGAGCAAGGTTATTAGGTACAGTAGGGGTGAGGGTCAAGTCAATTGGGAGGTGAGTTTGAATGGAGAAAAACTGGAGGAAGTGAAGTGTTTTAGATATCTGGGAGTGGATCTGTCAGCGGATGGAACCATGGAAGCGGAAGTGGATCATAGGGTGGGGGAGGGGGCGAAAATTTTGGGAGCCTTGAAAAATGTGTGGAAGTCGAGAACATTATCTCGGAAAGCAAAAATGGGTATGTTTGAGGGAATAGTGGTTCCAACAATGCTGTATGGTTGCGAGGCGTGGGCTATGGATAGAGATGTGCGCAGGAGGATGGATGTGCTGGAAATGAGATGTTTGAGGACAATGTGTGGTGTGAGGTGGTTTGATCGAGTAAGTAACGTAAGGGTAAGAGAGATGTGTGGAAATAAAAAGAGCGTGGTTGAGAGAGCAGAAGAGGGTGTTTTGAAATGGTTTGGGCACATAGAGAGAATGAGTGAGGAGAGATTGACCAAGAGGATATATGTGTCGGAGGTGGAGGGAACGAGGAGAAGAGGGAGACCAAATTGGAGGTGGAAAGATGGAGTGAAAAAGATTTTGTGTGATCGGGGCCTGAACATGCAGGAGGGTGAAAGGAGGGCAAGAAATAGAGTGAATTGGAGTCATGTGGTATACAGGGGTTGACGTGCTGTCAGTGGATTGAAGCAAGGCATGTGAAGCGTCTGGGGTAAACCATGGAAAGCTGTGTAGGTATGTATATTTGCGTGTGTGGACGTGTGTATGTACATGTGTATGGGGGGGGGGGGGTTGGGCCATTTCTTTCGTCTGTTTCCTTGCGCTACCTCGCAAACGCGGGAGACAGCGACAAATTATAAAAAAAAAAAAAAAAAAAAAAAAAAAAAAAAATATATATATATATATATATATATATATATATATATATATATATAAAACTTTTCGATCGTTCTCCTCGAACAGGTGCTGTGCTCAGCAATCAGGTATTACTATTTAAAGAAAGATTATCCTACGTCAAAGCCTACAGTCCCAGCCCATGGGACAGACACGGCGTCCACGAGAATATTGTGGCTATAGAAAAGTTCTGGTAAATGATGTATGTCGGAGAGTCATACGTTCTGCTTTAAAGATAATAGTTATACAACATTTTAAGCCCTAGTCTAAGGTGCTATACTTCAAAAAAAATATATCACTTACCAATTTGACGATATGACACAATCAGCGATTACTCGCTCATTTTACTTATGGGTTTATCGATTTCCCTACCGAGGGAGAGGCAGCGAATATCGAGAAACGAAACGAGCAAATTCGTGACTGAAGAGAAAAATTCAGAATCGTCATAATACATACGAGAAAGCCCTGCGGGACTTTTGTAATAAAGATTTAGTTTTTTTTTCTGACTTTGTTGGAAAATGTGGGTTACATATAACTGCCTCCAAAGTATTTAAAGAAAAACCTAACCTAACCAACCTTACCTAAGATTTTTTGGCAGTAACCATCAAAGGTGATAATACGGCCAACCAATGAGCAAAACATGGCTTCGATGACTCACTAAACTACCGTTACCTAAACATATTCAACCCATAATGCAACCCTTGTTCCATCTATATCAAATTACTATTTAGGTCAACATTATTAAAGAATAACATGGTAAACATGCAAAAAATATATTCAAACATCCATGAGCCTTAAGCAGTATAGAGAAATACCACAGTCTGGCCTAGGCAAAGATTAGGCCAAGGTTCTCAGGCGAGTTGCGTTACGCTATCTTACATCTTGGCGAGAATTCACAATTCTTTAATCTCTCTCTCCACAAATTCTAGTTTCTCTATAATTGGAACAACTTTTCTTATATAAACCTACCAGCAAAATGACAACGGAAATGAAAGATTACCAACAAGTCTAACAGATTAGTTTACAAATCAATCCATATTCTTAATTGCTTACACACCATTTAATGGGATCTTTCTGCTGTGAAAAGCTATCAGTTTTACAAGTAGCTTTTAATCTAACAAACCTTTACGGTAGCTGTTACCAGTTAGCTACACTTCGAGACTAGGTTTCAGTAACTTCGTTTTGCAATGGCAGTGTAACTTAGGAAATGAATATATGCAAAGCTGCGTACCATAATTTGAATAATGATATTTCATTCTATGATCATCATGGTGACAGTGGTGAGGGCTATGAATATCATGAAAAATACGGAGATGATCATTGAAAACGTAGCGGAAACTTAGTAAAATATCAACAGAACCTATAAAACTCTTGCATGACCTCCCTAGCTGCCAAGACTTATCTTAATTTTCAATATTCTAGTTGAATATCAGATACACCCATGATTTAGCATCACGCAAGCTAGCGATTAATGTTAACACGACAGCCCCAGTGGACAACAGTTCGCGCAACTGCCTAGCCTAACCACAACCATTTTACGGAGTACTTAGCAGCATACCACATTGTTTACGTTTCTACTATATATCGCTGCTGTTAGAGGATATTAGGACTATTCTCTTTTTTTACGGGTCCTTAACTTACACTGACACTATCGTTTCCCTGACATTAATAACCCTAACCACTATTGACCTCTCTGGTATCCCAATCATAAATAAAACACGCTCCAAAGCCCCATGACTCATCTAGACAATCCACCATTACCATGCAAAACAAAATACTGCATCTAAAGTCAGCTTTGATGCGTAGGGAAACTGGTAATTTACCACCTTAACGAAATTACCAATTCATACATCAATTTTGTGTCATCGGAAAAAATAAGATTTGCGCTTACCTAACTTCAATGCATTCTTATAAACAAAGTATATTCCGTATAATGTAGTATCAATTTTATTTGTGGAAACTACATTGACCTACTGTACTTCATTAAATAAAATGCATTCGGATATATTTTCGACCTATTTAGGCAAGTCGAAGGGCTTTTCGATTTTTCGCATCCGATTTAAACATGTTAGACGCAAGATAATGATTCATAAAAAATTACAAGTACTTTTTTCATCAATGACCAATTTTTTGACACATAGAAAGCCAGCAATTCGGATATCTGGCACATTTACAAACGAATTCCTGCATCTCATACTAAAAGTTTGTGATTATTCATTGTCAAAGTAGACGAATTTATCATTTCAGAGTCTAAATTATCATTTCAAGTGGGAAATTGGTTATAAAATAAAAAGGACGTCGAAATAAGTCGAGAAAAGGCACTTAGTGGACTGAAAAATATAAAATTCAACTGCCAAATACTGATTACAGAACAACGCAAGTGTGGAAGTGTCGACTTTAGCTCGTTAGTCTTCACCAACGTTCTTTGTTATGTAACTAATACATGTAAGACGAAGCCCAAGGCGCTTCAACGCATACTGGTGTATGATGAATAATATATACGATTTGACGGTCACCTCTACAGAGAGCAAGGCGGATGCGTATTAAAGCTGCTTTCTCTCAAGTGGTACAGTGAATTTAGTATTAAACTTAGCACAGTTTTATATATATATATATATATATATATATATATATATATATATATATATATATATACTATTTTAATGTTAAAATTCACAAAGACCAAACAACAGCCTGTAACATTTATGTACCGCAACAAACAACTCCAAACTATACCATGTACAACTAATTCAACCAGATATACGCATAGACTTTATAGCTCAAAATATCTAAGTTAACTGAAGCTCCAACCTTGCCATTCACTTTGGGGAATACCAAGTACACTCGACATACAGAACTAGCTAACACTCACATTCGCAATGCGATGATTTACCACTTCAGCTGCGCATCGAAACTAGCATAGAGTTGTTTTCCTCTGTAAAATGTTATAGGATAATAGTTGTATAGCATGATTCGGAGTCAATTCATTCTATATGACATATAGCGATAGTGGTGAGGGTTATGACTATCAGGGAAAATACATCAAATATACAGAGGAATGAGCAACGTGCCAACCACCGACGTGTCAAACTATCGACAGACCGTCCAACCACCCAGCAAGTAGCCATTCCAAGAATTCTCCAAGCGGCAGATTGCAATACTGATTGTTTTGTTATTATAGCGCTAAGCTGCTAAAGGTTTGATATGATTTTCAAATATTTATATTTCTATGAGCATTTTGTCTCAATCAATCGCCCATTTTTCCTGATATTCACAATTCTCACCAGTCAACGTATTGATATCGTAGAATAAATACCGCTCAAAATAAAGTTTATAAATCGAAATCATGATTCTAATCATTAACACTGCCATTGCGAAACATTATCACAACAGACAACTTGTAAAATAACTTAATCCTTACACAAACACTGCAGGACAATATCACTTATTAGCCAAAATCAATGTCAATGTATAGTTAAATGCTAAGATACAAACATCAGTTTGAAAACCATTCTCCCGTTGCTTCGGACACCAGCTACATTTTCAAAAGTCTTACTTTGGCTACTCCACGAACTGTAAACCTGTACTGTTGCTTAATAATGCATGACAATGTCACCATCACAGTTTTTGTAAATTAATCATGAACTCACCTGTTATAACGATGTCCTTCTCACCATTACTGCTTATTGACAAAAGCGACTATGGCCTAACAACGGGATTTTAGCGAGGTGATTTTCTCCATTCCCGTAGTCGTCGCTATGCCATGCATCCACCAGTCCTTAACAAATCGAATTGTTCCACGTGTTCCTGAGGTCGCCACGAACTGTCTCCGACTCGTCCAGCTACTCCAGCACTGACCACTGCACTCCATATAAATCAAACTGTACCGAACAACGGCTTCCGCGTGACTGCCGTACACAAGAGACGGGTCGTTTCGAGATCGAAGAAGAATATTAGGTTAGGAAGCTCATCTACCACTCCTTCACGCTGTTTTCAGAGGTCCCCTAGACCCGACTACAGAGTCATCTACTGCTGAGTTTGTTAAATATTTAGAGAGAACGGGTAATGGTAAACTGTGATTTTCTACGTTTCACAGGGAAAAACATATTTCATCTGTATCATTAAGTGATGTTGAAAGCATTAGAAGCCACTTAATTTGTGTTTAATGAAACGGTGCTCCTTTGAGTAAGTATAAGTATATTAGTGATCAAGTGAATTTATTTTACCTAAAATTCTTCTTTATCATTTTTGCGTAAATGCATCGTAATTACATTGTAAATACACACACACACACACACACACACACACACACACACACACACACATCTGTAAGTAAATGTGAGTTATATGGTCCTTTCTGATTTCAATGCCTTTGGTGTATTTAAGTTAAAGCAACATAAGTATATATATATATATATATATATATATATATATATATATATATATATATATATATTTTTTTTTTTTTTTTTTTTTTTATACTTTGTCGCTGTCTCCCGCGTTTGCGAGGTAGCGCAAGGAAACAGACGAAAGAAATGGCCCCCCCCCCCCCCATACACATGTACATACACACGTCCACACACGCAAATATACATACCTACACAGCTTTCCATGGTTTACCCCAGACGCTTCACATGCCTTGCTTCAATCCACTGACAGCACGTCAACCCCTGTATACCACATGACTCCAATTCACTCTATTTCTTGCCCTCCTTTCACCCTCCTGCATGTTCAGGCCCCGATCACACAAAATCTTTTTCACTCCATCTTTCCACCTCCAATTTGGTCTCCCTCTTCTCCTCGTTCCCTCCACCTCCGACACATATATCCTCTTGGTTAATCTCTCCTCACTCATTCTCTCCATGTGCCCAAACCATTTCAAAACACCCTCTTCTGCTCTCTCAACCACGCTCTTTTTATTTCCACACATCTCTCTTACCCTTACGTTACTTACTCGATCAAACCACCTCACACCACACATTGTCCTCAAACATCTCATTTCCAGCACATCCATCCTCCTGCGCACAACTCTATCCATAGCCCACGCCTCGCAACCATACAACATTGTTGGAACCACTATTCCCTCAAACATACCCATTTTTGCTTTCCGAGATAATGTTCTCGACTTCCACACATTTTTCAAGGCTCCCAAAATTTTCGCCCCCTCCCCCACCCTATGATCCACTTCCGCTTCCATGGTTCCATCCGCTGACAGATCCACTCCCAGATATCTAAAACACTTCACTTCCTCCAGTTTTTCTCCATTCAAACTCACCTCCCAATTGACTTGACCCTCACCCCTACTGTACCTAATAACCTTGCTCTTATTCACATTTACTCTCAACTTTCTTCTTCCACACACTTTACCAAACTCAGTCACCAGCTTCTGCAGTTTCTCACATGAATCAGCCACCAGCGCTGTATCATCAGCGAACAGCAACTGACTCACTTCCCAAGCTCTCTCATCCCCAACAGACTTCATACTTGCCCCTCTTTCCAGGACTCTTGCATTTACCTCCCTTACAACCCCATCCATAAACAAATTAAACAACCATGGAGACATCACACACCCCTGCCGCAAACCTACATTCACTGAGAACCAATCACTTTCCTCTCTTCCTACACGTACACATGCCTTACATCCTCGATAAAAACTTTTCACAGCTTCCAACAACTTGCCTCCCATACCATATATTCTTAATACCTTCCACAGAGCATCCCTATCAACTCTATCATATGCCTTCTCCAGATCCATAAATGCTACATACAAATCCATTTGCTTTTCTAAGTATTTCTCACATACATTCTTCAAAGCAAACACCTGATCCACACATCCTCTACCACTTCTGAAACCGCACTGCTCTTCCCCAATCTGATGCTCTGTACATGCCTTCACCCTCTCAATCAATACCCTCCCATATAATTTACCAGGAATACTCAACAAACTTATACCTCTGTAATTTGAGCACTCACTCTTATCCCCTTTGCCTTTGTACAATGGCACTATGCACGCATTCCGCCAATCCTCAGGCACCTCACCATGAGTCATACATACATTAAATAACCTTACCAACCAGTCAACAATACAGTCACCCCCTTTTTTAATAAATTCTACTGCAATACCATCCAAACCTGCTGCCTTGCCGGCTTTCATCTTCCGCAAAGCTTTTACTACCTCTTCTCTGTTTACCAAATCATTTTCCCTAACCCTCTCACTTTGCACACCACCTCGACCAAAACACCCTATATCTGCCACTCTGTCATCAGACACATTCAACAAACCTTCAAAATACTCATTCCATCTCCTTCTCACATCACCGCTACTTGTTATCACCTCCCCATTTACGCCCTTCACTGAAGTTCCCATTTGCTCCCTTGTCTTACGCACCCTATTTACCTCCTTCCAGAACATCTTTTTATTCTCCCTAAAATTTACTGATAGTCTCTCACCCCAACTCTCATTTGCCCTCTTTTTCACCTCTTGCACCTTTCTCTTGACCTCCTGTCTCTTTCTTTTATACTTCTCCCACTCAATTGCATTTTTTCCCTGCAAAAATCGTCCAAATGCCTCTCTCTTCTCTTTCACTAATACTCTTACTTCTTCATCCCACCACTCACTACCCTTTCTAAACAGCCCACCTCCCACTCTTCTCATGCCACAAGCATCTTTTGCGCAATCCATCACTGATTCCCTAAATACATCCCATTCCTCCCCCACTCCCCTTACTTCCATTGTTCTCACCTTTTTCCATTCTGTACATATATATATATATATGGTAATAATATGATCACACTAGTGATTTTGTTTACTGAAACTACAATACACAGCATGTTTCACGGAGGAAATCCGCCTCATCAAGTATGAACAATTCACAAAGTTTCGAATCCCAACACAAGCTCAGAGGTTTGTACACCCTGGTACCCTGGCAGTTAAAGGGAAAGTGGAGGTTGCTTGTGGTTAAGGAAGTTATGCAGGGGTGGTTGGCCTGGGTAGCGAGATTCGTGTCAGCTACTCTTCTTACGCTATCTTTTCTTGATGATTCTTTCTTAATGATTTGTTTGAGATTAGGGCGTGCTTTAAGGTTACCTAGGGATAGGTTAAAGTTATTTATATCAGCAGCCAGACAGATTCAATGACATTACGGGTAGCATAATCCGATGAAGGGTACGATGAGATGGGGTTGTTAAAGTCATGAGAGTGATCGCTTTCTTGCTATTGCTTAGCAATAGCATAGTTATTGTGGTCACCTCTGCGTGCCGAATGACTGCGCCAATAGCATCTCTCAATTTCTGTTTTACCGGTCTGGGAAAATATATACATCTTTGCATGCTTTATATATAGTGATGTAAACTTCTCCAATATTCTGATAATTTGGCCTACTTTTGATTAAAGTGTTACTGATAGTGCTGTTATATTGGAAGGCAGCATTTAAATCCCTGTTCTTTAGTACCTGTTTCACGTTCGCTAAGTTAGGAGAATAGGGCAACACCAGGCAATTTTCTTTTGTTGATAGACGTATAATATATCATCCAAGCTCTCCAGTAAGCCTTGTTCACAAACCACTTAGGATAACGTAAATGCCTAAGAGTATATCTTATATGATTATATTCATATTTCTAGCTCGTGGAATCACATATCCACGACGCTCTTAGAAACATGGACATAACTACAAGCATTTTTACAGAATGATTATCTATCGAAAAATAATGAATATAACCGCTAGTGTTGACATGTATCCTGCAGATCTTAAGGGATAAGTGATCAGATTCCCCGGTTATCATCACATCAAGATATGGCAATTTGCCTTCTTGTTCCCAATCAGTCTTGAATTTTAATGTTGAGGCGAATGTTGTTTGATTAATTAAAGAAAACATCAAAACCTTGTGAAGATGGTCATAAGAACCACATGTTCAACGTATCTGAGCCATTTTTTAGGATGGTTACTAATTGTAGTTAGGATCTCACTCTCAAAGTATTCCATGAATGAGTTAATGAGAATGAGGTTAAGGGGGATTGCCCAAGGCGAGACTAAATATCTGTCTATAAAGATTACTCTCAACATCTTGGAAAACATTATTCGAAACAAAAAGTTCTATTAAGTCTATGACAGTTTTCATTTTCATTTTATGGTTCTTATACTTTTTTAACCTTGAATTGAGCTTCCAGCCATAAAGCATTTTATCTTATATCATGTATACAATTTAACAATAAAGACATCTTATTTTAAGTTGAGAGTGAGACAGGAGTCATTTCCTTCTTAAGTAAGCGACGGTTTCTTCAGTGGGGACTTTGGTGAACAGGGAATTCACCTCAAAACTAATGACTTTATGCTCAGGCAAATTAATGTTCCTAGCCTTGCTTACAAACTCCAGTCTATTTGTCATATGCGATGGAGAGACTTTTTCTCTCGAACATGACTTAGATGTTTACCTAACCATTTGGATAATTCATTACTGGAATGATTAATAGAGGAGACAATTGGTCTAAGGGGACATCCATCTTTGTACATTAAGGGAGACCATATATATACACACACACACATATATATATATATATATATATATATATATATATATATATATATATATATATATATATATATATATATATATATATATATAGGGAAGAGAGGGGGATAACCGTCATTACCGATCCTCGAATTGACCCATTGCTTCTTCAACGGGCCACGGCAGTTTCCACTCAGGCATGTCGGTATCTGGGTTGTTGGACAAGCCTGTGTGTTTGTGTTGCGATTCTAAATGTTGTGGATTGTATACAGATGACGAGGCTGCTTTCCTTTGTGAAACACATTGTGTATTGTAAAGTTTCAGTAAACAAAATTACCTGATGAACGACTGAATAGTGGTTACTCATTTACATTATATATATATATATATATATATATATATATATATATATATATATATATATATATATATATATATATATATATATATATATGATATTCGTGTGTGTGTGTGTGTGTGTGTGTGTGTGAAAGAAGGAAGAATATGGGAGGCAGGGACAGCCGTCCAGTTTTAGCGGACTGTCTACTAACTTTTTCTAACAGTTTTTTTTTTTTTTGACCGTAGGGGGAAACTTGGTAACAATATCCCGTCCGCTGATGAACAAAGATAGTACCAACTTCAATCTAAAGTTAGTAACTTTGTGTGTGTGTGTGTGTGTGTGTGTGTGTGTGTGTGATTGTGGGGGGAGACCCGAGCTGGGGCGATGAACCAAGTTCTCTCTCCTGGGTGCGGCGGTGGGCTCCTCCGACGCGTCCTGCCTGGCTTGCCGCAGGCTCAAGCGTCTCCCACCCAACTAACATTGTCGTGCGTCCGTCTGTCTGTGTGTGGTGACGACGGGTCGGGTGCTCATTACTCTGTGTGTGTGTGCGTGTGTGTGTGTGTGTGTGTGTGGTGGGAGTGGATATAGGTGCTCATTACTGTGTGTGTGTGTGTGTGTGTTTGTGTGTTTAGTGGTGAGAGGGGTAGGTGGTCAGTCCAATACAATAGACTTTACCGATTTCTTGTGGTTTTACCGTTTCCGTTTCTGTTTTCGGCTAGAATTAATGACACCATTTAATTGAGTAAAGATGACGTTTCATAATCTAATTAGAAAACGTTAATTTACCTGCTTTTACCTTCTTGCCATTTGCTCATCATTATTCACGCTTAGGAATTAGTTTTGCATAAGCATTGGATCCCAATCCATGAACACTCTACCTTCGAAGAAGAATTATTATACTAAACCATCTTCACGACCAAACCCTGGCTGTCTTTCCACTCTCATTTTACTGCCTGGCATCGTGGACACAAGTTCTGGAGACCTCACGAAGCCGTTTTCCAGTGGTTCATTGTACTGAGAGAGAGAGAGAGAGAGAGAGAGAGAGAGAGAGAGAGAGAGAGAGAGAGAGAGAGAGAGAGAGCTTTGAAACAAGACAAGGGAGAGTGAGACAAAGAGTGTAGCACAACTTTGTTGAATGGTCTGGGCCGCACGAGTGTTTCTCAAGATTGGTGGATTCATGAAGCTTACTCAAAAGTCTTTAACCACTTCTTTGACCTTGAGTCTCGTAAATTAAATATATATATGATATTTCTCCTCCTGAATTGTATCTCGTACTGCAATGCTCTTCGTCTAGGCGTATTCTAAAGGAGCCAGACGTTCATCAAACACCAACCCACATACATATCATCTACCTGCTTGGTATCAAAACTACAAGATTAACCTACGATATATCTAAGTTCACCAAACACTAACCCGCCAATTGCCAAACCGCTAGGAATACGAATCTACCAAAAAAAAGAAAAAGAAAAACTATGGCCAACCCCTCCATGCATCAGACGACCCAACACCAACCAATCAAAGTCCATTCCAACAGACACCGACCCAACACACACACACACACACACACACACACACACACACACACACACCATGCAGCAATCTATTATCGATATCATAACCTACCATTGCAACATTGATCACAGCACGAAGGAGAAACCTCCGTCACGTCATGCCACGTAAAGCTATACGTAACACCGGGTAACGTAACGTACGTAACACCAGGTAACGTAACGTGGATCATCCTTACGCCGACGTAATAATCCCCGGTAACATAAATACACATAACACCAGTACGCGTCGCACCCTCTCACGTAACTACAGTCCCCCTTTAATACCATTCCCTGGGACACAAGCCTTTAGTAACGGTAACGCACGTGACGTTAATCTACCTCAACGTATGTGACACTAATCTACCTCAACGCACGTAACACTAATCTACCTCAACGCACGTAACACTAATCTACCTCAACGCACGTAACACTAATCTACCTCAACGCACGTAACACTAATCTACCTCGACGTATGTAACACATATCTGCCTCACACCTACAACTTAAACCTCAGTCCTCGTAAAAGCAATCTATATAACACCAATTCCTTTGGTATCCATTTATCTAACACCGAATCCGTAACACCATATCACCTAACACTCTACCCTCAACACCCAGCCCAAACAACACCAACTAACGCAACACCGTTCAGAATTGCTTCGCCGTTCACGCAACACCGATAACTCGATTACCCTTTACCCTGTGTAACATCGACCTTCGTAACGCTTCCTATAACGGTAACCCATAGAACAGCGACCAATATCACACACATAACCGTAACGCCCGCCATACCTTTTACCAAGAGCCCAATAATACCCCAATCGTCATAAGACAAACCCCCTCGCTGCGCAGGGGGGTGCGCGCGCGCCACCGCCACACAATAGGGTCGGACCTATAATTGCAGTAATTGATCCGAAGGCAATCTCGTCCGTCTCTATACAGCAGGACCTTCTCCCTTCTCTCCGAGGGATTTCCCCCGGTACGCTTGCTTTGGAGAGAGAGAGAGAGAGAGAGAGAGAGAGAGAGAGAGAGAGAGAGAGAGAGAGAGAGAGAGAGAGAGAGAGAGACTGGCGCCTCCTCCCTAACGTCCCCCAAACCCATATTAAAGGATTTACTCGAAGTCTTCCGAGAAGGCCTTTGGGCTCACAGTCGAGCTCCTCTGTAGAGGGACGGTTGCCGGAGGGGCCACAGGTGGGGGCGGCCGGAGGGGTACTGGTGCTTTGAAACGACACGGAAGCCATTACTTAGGATCATCCGGGAGAGACAGCGATGCTTTTTTGTTTTATCCTCTCCTCAATTAATAAGATGGGATTACAGACGGGAAGAGAAATATCGAAGGACAACAAAGGATAGATCCCCAATAAGGATCTTTTGAAGGGTCTAACGATGATCATGTAAAAGAGTCAAGGTATCTTAAGGTGTATAGTAACATCTGGTCTATCACTTAATCAATTTTCTAAAGCTACGATGCAACGTTCATACGGGTTGATACGTCCCTGAATTAACAATCAGAGGAACATGATCTACAACGGGAGAAAAAATCAATAAGCAGTTGCAACAAATATGCAAATGAATGCTTTCATATTAGAATATAAAACGTTTATTAAGCCATGGAAATTAGTCGGGCTATGCGAAAAAATTTGATTTGTGGGAGCTAATCTAAAAAAAAAAAAAAAGCAAGAATATTAACGGGAGAGAAGAGGAAATAACGAATAAATACGAAAGAAATGAATATTTGAGGGAAGAAGTTTTTGAACATGTAAGGAAACCAGTAATACCATATACAGTCCAAACTTATAATGCGTTTAAATGGGGGAATTTAGGAGCAAATATCTGAGAGAGAGAGAGAGAGAGAGAGAGAGAGAGAGAGAGAGAGAGAGAGAGAGAGAGAGAGAGAGAGAAGTAGAGGTAGGTTATCAAGAAATTGAAACATTAAATCTAAGAAAACAGAGAGAGATTATACATCAGAAGACAAAGCAAGACAATCATCAAGTAGGAGGAGGATAAGACAGCAAAAGAGGAACAAATCATCTTTTTAATCCTTAGGTCATAACAGGTAAACTAAAGGTGAGGTTCACCTCGCTTTCGGACAGACAGACAGACAGACAGACAAACAAAAGTCAGAACAGCAACACTCCCTTGTCCTCCCTCACAGCGTCCTCGCCTGGTTTAAACGCGTCGGGAAAGTAGAATGAATGTGTGTTGTGTGAGCAAATGAAGACGCATGGCGCTCGGTA
The DNA here is from genome assembly GCF_036320965.1 of Panulirus ornatus. Taxonomy (NCBI): domain Eukaryota; kingdom Metazoa; phylum Arthropoda; class Malacostraca; order Decapoda; family Palinuridae; genus Panulirus; species Panulirus ornatus. The sequence goes on from NC_092232.1 coordinate 17,885,500, forward strand.
CCAGGCTGGACGCGGACGACCCGCCCGCCCGCCCATCCCAACCCGCTCTCTGGCTCGGCTAGCCCGAACCTGACCCACCCCCGCCCACTCGGCCGGCCCAAGCCTGACCCCACCACTCACGAGGTCGGCCCACAACAGATAGCCCAGACCTGTGGCTAAATCTACAGTGTCCTAGATTGGTCATCGCATGGGATGTGTTCCGCATGCCACGTTATCAATTTTCTATTAATCAAATCATTGTTATCGATTTTTTTTTTATCGTTCTAATGAACGGAAATATAATTTCATGCCGATAATCTAATTGTTACTGATAATTCTATCCTTTTTTTTATTCCCCGATTATTTGTAATGTATTAACTTTTATATCGGTTCATACTATGCTTGTTTTTCTTTCGTATATATCACTTTATTCAATCAATTTCGGATTAAGTCCGCGTAAGATGATGGAGAAGTCAGCGATGTTGAGGGATAGAAGAGGATAGAGATCATTTACACCAGGGATAGATGAGGAGAGAGCCCTCTTACCTTAAGGGATAGAAGAAGAGAGAAATCCCTCTTTCTCTGATGGATTCAAGTGAGGAAAGCGCTTTTCAACTCGGTTGGTTCTCTTAATAAAAACGGCAAGTTTGTGATACCCTTTAGCCCCTGTAATTCCATCAATGAAGCTCCTCTCATTCACACTAGTCCTCCTGTCTCGTCGTCCACTCATAACTGTTGATAGTTTGTTGATAGTTCAATTACTCCATCTCAAGATTAAGCTCATCCATCTAACTCATCAGTCATGTATGGCCGTCAATGAGACGTCATTTGATCATTAGAAATTTCAGTCACTCAGATAAGATCTCCATACAGAGTCGTCATTCAGTCGTCACTCAGTTTAACTCAATAATCAGTATCAGTGAACTTCCTCAAAGACAACCATCATTCATACTCATCATAAGATTCATCGTTCGTCTAACATTAGAATATGAACTCAACATTGTATATTGTGGATAGATCCATTTACTCACTCTCACAGCTTCTCATATCTCGCCTTTACGATTTAGATAACTGATTATCTACAATATTAATATAATTTTACATCTTCCAATTTCAAAACTTCGTTCATACTCTATCCTTTCACAACTACATCGGTCAGAGTCAACTCTTCAAAATATCATCTTGAAAATGCAACAACCATTTTAGTCTTGGTCTTAAAAGGGAAAAATCCTTTAAATTTAAATTTCCATCTCTTAGACTTCGGATTCTACATTTAAAATTGATACTAAATCACAGGAAAATATTAATATCAAGATCCTGTCAAACTAAGGCCCATGATACAATTTCCTGGCTGGCTTCAGACATCATCATCATAACCCGTATCTAAAAGTAACTTGACGAAGCCGCCCAACAAGCAACTTTATCGTCCCTAAAAAGAAAAAAAGACTAATTATTCAAACTGTCACTGAACTTAGGTATTTTAAAGAAGAACAACGAATGACAGTCATTTAAACGCCGCTTTTTGAACTCGGTCGTTTCAACTGCTTTTGAGCGAACGTGACATTCATTTTAAACACGGCTGTTACAACTCACACTTTTCTATTATAATACCTAACTTAAACCCTCTCATTCCCGCTACTCCCATTTAATTACTAACAATTAAACTACCTTGTTTGATCACTGCTGTTGAAAGTCCTACAGTATAACTTCAGATAAAAAGAAAAGGTGTGATAAAAAGAGCGATGCTCTCCGAAACTTTTTAAAATTATTAGACTATTTGAGTGTTTACCAGGTAAAGCCTCGCTTCACACGCGTCAGAGCTGATCTCGCGAGACCAGCCTACCGCCTTACAACGATTTGTTATGGTTAAGCGTTGGTGGCTAAAACTGGATGGTACCAAATTAGATTAAGATTATACAGAAGAGAATTTCTTGGATTGAGCTACCGTGCATTTTTTCTTTAACAAAAGTTGCTAAACGGTTTTACTCCGGTATGACTGCAAAACAAATTGCAACTACATACATTCGTTTACGCCCGTCAAACGTTTGGATAATACACAGATTCTTTTTCCATACTTTAGAATCTATTTAGTTTTCAGGACGTTTTGGAGATGCTTAACAAATCTGATTCAACTTGATATTAATGGCACATCACCAAATATCTATACCTTATAGTCTTTCGGTATGATTTCTAACTGTGTGGTTTGAGAAGCGTCAAACATTCCACATTACCCCCTTTTCCATATGCAGGCTCATGTCTAATTAAAACTGGTGTTCCACACCTATGGACAACACTTATAGGTATTTTGCAGGTGTAGCAATGTCTTGCCTTTTCTTTAACAAAATTCATTCATGTCCTTATTCATTGTTAGTTCCTTTACGTAACCGTATATCTTTTGCACATAAAATTTTCTACGTTTGTCTCCATCTTTGATCTTTTGAACTCCATCTCTATCAAAGATTTTTCTCCTCTTATGGTAAGGGCTTCTGCCATGTCTTCTAGCTTTCGAGATGTGAACGCTTTTTCCTCATCAAAATTTCTTGAAAAGACCTACAAATAGACCTCATCCCCAACACAAATGGTATAAAGATATCCTTTCGCACGAATTGTCTAAAAGTCTCACCATTTATAATCATACGACAATGAATCCTCTATAATCCACTCTTGATTAATTTTCTTATGAAAACGGGAAATATAAGAAAAATCCTCACACCTGCAAATAGAAACCGAACGAGGAGGTATGATTAAGGTAACAGACATCATGTTTCGTATCACAGCAAGACCATAAGTGACACTTACCACATATCCTAAGACAGAAGAGGGAATGGCTAGGCACTTCACCACGTCCTTCCAACTTGTTGCCTCGCTTGGTGAAGACGTACCTCGTGAACTCACAGAGCAATTTCTTTTGGCAATGTAATCAGATCCCACAAGTAATAGCATGATTCTATTATAGACGTTATCTCTGATCAATTAAGGTTTGCCGTTCATTACTGAAAGAAAAGCTTTCTTGAAGTGTCTAGCAACTGTAGCGTGTACAGTTGCCCATCAACATAAATTCTCATCAGCATTGTAATAAGGCTTATGATTGGACAGTAACTTAATGAGTTTTCTGAAGAGATAGCAGAAAAAAGTAAGAATTGTATGACGATGGTTTGGTATCTCAGAATAGTTTCTGTGAGACTTGGTTTCACAATTTATGACCCGTGAAAAATTGATACATAAACTTAACAGTTGAGAAGACTTACTCTAGTCATACAGAATCAAGTCTAATTCTCGATAAACTTGTAAAATCAACTCTCATTCTCGGCATAAGTAAGGAATCGTCAAATCTTTGTTGTATAGAATTTAGTCTGATTCACGTTATGCTCACAAGATCATGTCTAATTTTCATCACACTCGCAGGATCAAGTCTCATGCTCGAAATCTGTCATAAAAGAATTGAGTCTTATTTTCATCATGCACAAAGGATCAGGTATACTTTCTTGTCATACTCCCAGTGATTAAATAATCAACTCTCCCGAGAACTGTGATGTGTGGGAATAGAAAACGAAGTCCGATCGTTTGAGGAAACTCCAGCACATAATCACATTCCAGTTGGCTCTCCCTCAGGGCCAATAACAAGAGAAAAGACTGACGGAGAGACCCCGCAACTAGTGAATGAAGTGAAGGAAGTTGACGTCCCCATCCATGCATGACCCGGTCGGTCCGCCACCACTAGCTAGAGCGGCCGCGCCCGCCCGCGTCTCCCTCCCGATCACCCCAGGACCGTTAAACTCACCGACGGAGACGCGGCAGTCATGTGTCGTTCAGCGACCCAAGGAAACGAAAAAAAGATGTCTTAGAAATATGATTTTTGGACTTTTAGGCATCTCGGGACAAAGGCGTTCCTTAGGCAGTGAGAACCAACAGACGATTTGAAGCTTGACAAGTAACATGACTTGTTTTATTTTTTGGTTTGTCAACCTTTTCTCATTAGCCAAAAAGTGATTGAGAGGTAGATAGATATAGATAGATAAATAGATAGATAGATAGAGATATAGATAGATAGAGAGAGAGAGAGAGAGAGAGAGAGAGAGAGAGAGAGAGAGAGAGAGAGAGAGAGAGAGAGAGAGAGAGAGAGAGAGAGGATTGAACGGTCACCGATCCTAACGTTTCTCAGGAGTCTTCATGACGTCCGTATATATATTCTCTGAGTAAAAACAAAGCTCCACCCGTTACTGTGGATGGCGTGGCACAACACATACTTGTCGAGTCTTATGAAAATACAGAGAATGTAATCAACACATCCCTGATGAGCGTGTAGAGGCGGTTATCCCGCATCTAACCATTCATCAGGCTCCCCTAGTGTGCCTCGACGTTTGGGAAATTAAATGCTTTATTGTTCATCATTGGTCGAAGATAGCGACTGTAGTGTTTTGTCTTGTTATCAGTCAACAACAGGGGTTTATGACTGTCAAACGTGTGTTTGTGTGTGTGTGTGTGTGTGTGTGTGTGTGTGTGTGTGTGTGTGTGTGTGTGTGTGTGTGTGTAATCACTAGTTGTGTGTTACGAGTCTTAAACTTGCATGTATACATTATATCCTTAGTCCTCTGCATGTATAGACACATGCACATATACACACACCCACCCCAGCCTAAGTCATGTCCTATTATCGATCAGCTCCGGGGGGAGGAGGAACACCTGAGTTGGGTGTGAGCCACATGAAGTCTAACCCCTCCAGGCTACAACACAGATGTCCCGGGGGTCACTTCTCGGAGTATAGTGGTAAATACTTTTCATCAAATATCATGTGTACATTGCATGGTTGAGATGTACGCACATTACCGTAGAGTCTTGGGAGTCGATTAGAAAAGCCTTCCTTCCTTGCCCGAAGCGAGAGCGTAGTATTTCCACCTCGTCTATCAGCGAGAGGTTACGGAGGAGACGCTGTTTTAAAGTTCAATTGTGGCTTCGTGGTTAGGCTACCTGGCTGCCACACAGATAGTCTAGGGTTCGATTCCCGGGGCATATTGGTAAATACTATACATTAGAGGGAATATCCTCACTTGGCCCCCTTCTCTGTTCCCTCTTTTGGAAAATTAAGAATGGGATGGGAGGATTTCCAGCCCCCGCTCCCTCCCTTTTTAGTCGCCTTCTACGACGCGCAGGAAATACGTGGGAAGTATTCTTTCCCCTCTATCCCCAGGAATAGCATGGATAGTATATATATATATATATATATATATATATATATATATATATATATATATATATATATATATATATATGTCATAGCAGAATCCAGAGCTGCAGCATCATCAGCACTGATAGCAACAGCAGCAGTAGTAAAGATATGCGGAGCAAGAGAAGCAGCAGCAGCACCAGTAGCAAAAGCAGGAGCAGCAGCAGCATCACTACAATACATCCAGTGAGCTTCATCTAGTTAGCTGCCACGGTGAGTGAGGCAGACTCCACAGCCTCGACAAACGTGCCAGTGACCACACACTCCAGCAGATCCCTGCTGGATTATTTACGACCGGTACAGACAGGAGAAGGTGGTCCGCAGTGAAGTTAATCCCATGCTAATAAGTACCTCATCTGAGTCACATAAACGCTAAAATGGCCGCCCGTTCCCTTCATTACGGTAACTGGATTTGTGCCGAGTTTTTAATGCTTTACCGACGCCTGTGATCTTCCTGAAATGTTGTTGCCTCCCGTCGACCCCATGGCTAGAGTTAGATCTTACGAAGTCGTGGGGTTGAGTCGAAGAACACGTAGTTGTCGAGTTACGTTAATGTGGGTCTGTGAGGTTCTTCGAGTCTTGTGTTCAGTGATCCACTAATTAGAGAGATCTACTGGAGCTCCTGGTGGGGACCTGACCTTATCACTGGGGATGAGTACTGTGGTGCTGACAGTCCTCGAGTCAAGATGTCGGTTCTCATCGAAGTCTTTGCAGACGCACTGACAATACATTCCTTTCACGGCCTACATTGGTTCAAGATAATAATTAATTGATGATTATCTAAGGATCCTTTTTAGAAAGGGTCTTAGCTGTAACCTCAGGATTCCTTTCAGAAATGGTCTGATGTAACCTCGGGACCCCCCTTTTGAGAAAGGGTCTGGGGGGTAATTCCAAGACCCCTTTCAGAAGGATCCTAGCGATACAACCCTAGGACCACTTTACGCAAAATATATATTTTCTTTTTACATTTCTGACTGAATCCCCTCCTTCCTCCACACACACACACACACACACACACACACACACACACACACACACACACACACACAAGCTGGGTAGTCACTCAAAGTTGATTTTACGACACTTAATGTATCGTTATGACGACGCGTTCCCTGCTCAGATAACCTCACAGGACGAGTGCAAGATCTGGCCATAAACAAACTCCAGAAATATTCTTCGTAGGTTTAACGTCTTCTCATCTCGCTTCTCACTTTTATTTTTCACTGATTCATAAAACTTGTTTTGCCTCAACATTTCTCTCTCTCATAATCCGGGACATCTGCAGGCGCGGCTAATGTGGGAATAATGAGGTTGTTATCCTATCCACTACCACTGGAATATCCTGGAATATATACATAGGTTTTCCTCCTCATCTCCAGGGCAGCAACCCGGTGTGTTATCCTCCTTGCAGAGTCTGCATAATCGTGTGACGGAATGATGAAGAGGCTGCGGTAAATGATGATGTTGATGATGATGATAATGATGATGATGATGATGATAATGATGATGATGATGATGATGATGATGATGATGATAATGATAATGACAATAATGATCATACGAGTGATATTCATAATGATAATGATAATCATGATTATTGTTGACTGGGATATACTATGGCTCGAGAAAAGCAGCGGGAAATAATCCTAAAAAGAAAAAAAAACTGACCTAAAATTTAAAGAACTATACGAGAGTACTTCACACATTTAAGGCCTTTGTGTACAAGAGATAAGGATGAGGTGATAAAAATTCTTAAGTGTCCAATGAACGTATCTTGTGAGCGTTACTTTCTCATTCCTTCGTTATCATTATATACGTTCTTTAATCTCCTTTACCCCCCATGATCCCAGATTACAAGGGCAGGGGCCTCCGTTACCCACCGTGACCCTCTGTGACCCACTGTGACACCTTGTTATCATCAGCGACCACCTATTATCCCTTCTGATGCCTGGTCATCCTACATGATAACCCGTTACCTTTTTGCGAGTCTCCAGACCTTCCTGTTGTAACCATTGTTACATTGTGTAACATCTCTCACACTCAATATGATCTAAACGTTACTTTGCGTAACTCGCGTTGTTATCTTTCGTGATTCCTCTTTTATCAGATGTAACACCCATCACTTTCTATGACTTCCGTTACTGTCTATGATTCCCGTTACTTTCCATGAACCATCGTTACCTTCCGTAACCAGTGTTACCCGTTATCAGCGTTATCTTCCGTTACCTCTCGTGACCGCTGTAATAACCTTTCCTGACCTCCGTTGCCACTGCAGGTTACGGTACACGTCAGCACCGAGGCGGGAGGGGTCAGTGACCGACATTCAAATCCTACCAACTTTACGTCAAGAGTTAAGAAGCTTCCCTCACACACACACACACACACACACACACACACACACACACACACATTGATAGCGTGGGAAGGAGGTCTCAGAGATCAATAAGATATCTAGAGAAGATATCAACAGAATATTAAAAGGGTCTTGACCCATAAAAGGGTCGTGATCCTGATGAATTTTCACCGTATGTGCTGATGATGTGTGTGGATATACACATCTAACACACCTCTTGAAATGCTGTTGCAAGATGTCGCTGGAGAAATGCAAGGTGCCAATGAAGTGGAAAAAATAAAAACGTCATAATTATCTATTAATAAGGAGAACAGAAGAGAGGCGCTCAACTACAGACGAGTATAATCAGAAAGTAAATAAATGAGAGAGAAATACGGTTTCACGGAAAGCAACTTACGTGTAACCAAACTGTTCGATTTCTACGAGAGAGTGAGCTCTAAATTAGACTAAAGAGAAGCCTTGGTAGATTGTTTGTATCCGTGGGTGTATGATGCATAGTATCTATTCTGTAAACATTCCTGTTAATCTCCTACCCGGATTATCTGGATGTCCCTCACTCACGTGTTTATCCAAAGCGCGGAATTATCCATTCCAGCCTTAATCTGAAGCTCCTTATAATGAGTTAACTGGTTACTATCATGACCTCCCAGTTCTGTCATGTCTGTAATGTCTCAACTGTCCAGTTCCAACCGAATAGCAGCCTAAAGCCAATAAACCGATATCTATCTATTCGTTTTTTTACACACACACACACACACACACACACACACATAAGAGTAAAGACATGGCATATATATATATATATATATATATATATATATATATATATATATATATATATATATATATATATATATATAACACTTTCGTGTTACAAAGACAGAGTTGTACACTTTTCTATAATATATATATATATATATATATATATATATATATATATATATATATATATATATATATATATATATATATGTATGTATGTTACAGAAGAGTGTACAACTCTGTCTTTGTAACAAGAAAATAGTCATCACAAATACGCACACACCCACACAAACACACACACACACACACACACACACACACAGACACACACACACACACACACACACACACACACACACACACACCAAAAACAACATCCCCTCCCTGTTATCTGATGAGAATGTTTATGAATTCAATGAAGTTGAGAAAAAAGAAATCGTCATAAACGAATATTTTCCTTCATCGTTTATATAAGAAACTACAAAAAAAATTTCTTTATGTACCTGACAGCAGACGTCACAATACACATGTTTTTCAACTAGAGACAAAGCCTGACTCACAACCAGACATTATATAATTCTCTGAAACTTGCTTGATTTAATTCCATGATAGCTGAGTGACGAGTGCTATAATGAACGTTCATAAATACCACTAATTTTCCGCCTACCTCTTTTGTAATATCATCTTTTTACACGTATCAAACAGACATGTTTCAAAAATGTTCGCACACCATCGAATGCACTTTCACGTTTTCGTTTCCTGTCGTGTTTTAATGGTCATCTCCGTAAGTGTTTGTTTTATCTTACAGTTGCTTTCACTTTTCTCTGACACACAGCATACTCGTGTTTTCTCAGTCTATTTGGTAATCATCCTCACTGTCCATCTCACATCATCACTAGACCAACAATACTTTTAGCTTTGTTATCTGTCATCTGCAAGACGAAGGTTCCAGTCACAAACAAAAGATCCTCTTCGATCGAGACCAGGTCTTGAATGAAGTATGGAAAGAGCTTAAGACATAGAGAAGCTTGGACAGAAGAAGAAAAATAGTTTAAAAGCTTTGGAGGAAGTGGGGAAAACCCGCTTTAAGCACCCACAACAGACAAACTATACCTAAAGTAAGACTCCCATGGAGGAATATGTATGACTCCTCTATCATATATCATGACAATATGTCATACATGGCATCATTCTCTTGTAATCCTGGCATTTCATGAGCCTTCCTCTTTATGCCATCGTTCATCCTTCTCGTCTAGGAGTTAGTACCAAGAGCACTTCTCTAAGAAACAGACAAAAGCAGAGGGAAAAAAAATCTACTAATGTTTTCCTTAACAGCCACTGTTGATCTTAAAGTAAACATATACAGTCCTCTCACTCGCCCAATGTCAGACATGTAGCACAAAGGTTAGCTTGTGACAGTCACTCCCTCTGCATTCAACGCCTGATGCCAAGGGAGGGGGAAAAAAAAATTGGCAGGTGTTAAACAGAGGTCACTTTCAGGAGTCAAGTTCCACGAACTTTTACCCTTTTTATTCTTCTAGTTATGTCCACCTGTCACAACCCCTTTCACTCTATTCACTCAGGGTATATATATATATATATATATATATATATATATATATATATATATATATGTGTGTGTGTGTGTGTGTGTGTGTGTGTGTGTGTGTGTGTTGCTTAACACTGTTCTCCATCACCCATCAGTGATGACTTCTGAACCTTCTTTATTGCCTAGAACTGGATTCAATAATCTATGCCAATAAATCCAGTCTCCATCATAAGTTAGATGGAAAGAGCACACACACACACACACACACACACACACACACACAAAGTCGTCATATATTTCTACCGTGAACCTAACCCATAGCAGTTAAGAAATGATCATTAATATCTGCACCAACATGCGCCCTCAACTTTCCCCGTGTGAGCAAGGCCACACTCCTTCCCTGGTCAGCCAGTCACCCAGCCAGCCCCTTCACCTGTGGCTGGCCGGACTGTATCTCCTGCCCATCACGCCACCTGCTACTCCTCCTCCTCCGTCCAGTGAGTTCATTCATCACCAGCGCGACCATTAATGTCTTATCAGTCATATCTTAGGATGTACACTCACTCCTACACCATTAAGGGATCAAAGAATTTCATTCGCTTGGCTTTTTTTCTATCAAATATTGAACTATATATATATATATATATATATATATATATATATATATATATATATATATATATATATATATATATATCGGGGAGCGGCGGGAGACTATAACACTAAGGCTAGGCTGCCGAGTGCTTAAAAACTGACCTATTCAATCGTAATCAAATTTCCGCTAGTTTGTGCTGCTATAGGGGACGTGGTCTCAGAGGAGCCAGTCCTAACACTCAGCAAATAAATTAGACTTTCAACCGAGCTCTCTGGCCAGCTCGGAGGACAGGCGATACGGGAATAAGTGCATAACATTGTGCACTTCCAAAGAATATGTTTAAATCCTAATAAGTGAGATCGGAACTCCGCCTCGAGAGTGGAAACACACAGGAGCCTAGCGCAGCTACAATTACTTTACCTAAGAATTTATTCTACATGAAGTTATGTTACCTAGAATATGTTAGTTTTCTCTCAAAAGAAAATTGTTACACAACATCGGAGTTAATCACTCTGCTGTTGATTTAAGGTCAGAATTAATCTAATATTACTGATAAATTTTTCATATAGTAGCGTAGAAGTATGTAAGTTGCACCTGTAGAGTGCCTTGAACTAGAGAAACCTAACATAAGCTTTCCATTGTTCACCGGCGAGCAAATTGGGCGACCATTTAGGATAAATAAGAGATATAATAAACCCGTGAACTCCCCAGATAGAGAGACCATTAGGAGGCATATGGCCACGTTGTTCAATTATGATCATTATAAGATGTGATTTTTCGCGTGTATTCTTGGTAGGTTTTGTATTTAGACAGAAAAGTTAAATGATGACGAATATTTCACTTATATCAATTCGTTAAGTATCTGTTAAGTTATCCTCTTCCCTTTACGTCCTTGTCCTTGCCCCATTCAGATTTCCTTGTATCACTGATTTATATTCTTAAGTGTCCCCTCAAATTCTCTCTCTCTCTCTCTCTCTCTCTCTCTCTCTCTCTCTCTCTCTCTCTCTCTCTCTCTCTCTCCTTCACACTGTAAGGGCCGTTATACATAAAAAGCTTGTGAATGGAATTGGTCAGATTTTTTGTTTAGCATAATTTCAGAACTTGACGTTTATATCTTACTTAACGTCATGCCATGAAATCTAATAGTACATTATCATTAACAATTTAGGATGTCATAATGTTTGTTTTCATGCTTTTGGCATAGAATTCCTTTGGTGTTTATATCCTGATGTTTTATGTCACATCTTGTCCTCCCTTTAAGTGTGCATTACACTTACAATCCTTAGTTTTATTTCCTTCCTATACCATATTAAACTACGCTCCAAAGAAGCCTTGTGCAATTATCATTGCAGCACGTTGATAATGGATTAGATATATTAGATAAAGAAACTGATGAATGTAGCAGCATGGATCTATTTCTATGCTTGATAACTATCCTCTTTCTAGTGGGAAGTCCAGACAGTAAGGGTTTAGATAGTCGTAGACATTTATAAGATTTGTACTATTAGGACGGTAGAGGGCGGAATGATAGAATATAGTGGTGGCTGGGAAACAGACCTTGAGCCGGGTAGCATAAAAATTGTGGGACTCAAGGTCCTCGGGGCATGCCATAGTTGTGTTAATGTCGGAATAAGTACAGACACCACCTCTGAACCGGAATCATGAGTGGAGATTAACCAACTCTGAACCGGAATGGTGTGTGGAGATTATAGATGGATATGAAAAAGGGGCCATGGGGAACATCATTAAACAACTGGGTCTCACAGAGAAGCAGGATATTAGGAGAGGTACTAGACAGATGGCGAGAAACAGAAGAGAGGTTACAAGAAAGAGTTCGAATGTTGATATTTTGATTTGAAACAGAGGCAGGTCTGTTAGAGAGGGAAAGGTCGTGTGAGGGGGCCGGGACTACTACTGTCTAAGCCCATATATATATATATATATATATATATATATATATATATATATATATATATATATATATATATATATAATACTTCCCACGTATTCCCTGCGTGTCGTAGAAGGCGACTAAAAGGGGAGGGAGCGGGGGGCTGGAAATCCTCCCCTCTCCCTTTTTTTATTTCTAATTTTCCAAAAGAAGGAACAGAGAAGGGGGCCAGGTGAGGATTTCCCTCAAAGGCCCTGTCCTCTGTTCTTAACGCTACCTCGCTAACGCGGGAAATGGCGAATAGTATGAAAGAAAAAAAAAAAAAAAAAAAAATATATATATATATATATATATATATATATATATATATATATATATATATATATATATATAATGTTTAAGAGTTTTCGCTTTAACCTGTGCACAGCATCACAGTCTAACCAGCCTTGCAAATTATACGTAACTGCATCTTACGTGGGCCCAGCTGCGCTTATCTCGCTGGAATGGCGATATTACAGACCTGTTAAGGAGCAGGTCGCAAATCCCGGGATATTCTGCGACATTTAATGCAGGTGCACACATGATATTAAATCCAAAGCAAAATAACTCCAGACCAGAAAACTAAATCCCTTTGGAAGTAATGGTGATGTGATACCTAGGAAGATGCAAAGGGATAAGATAACAAATCTAATCGGGTTGACTTTGATCTGAGGTACATATTTAAATGCTTTTTTTTTTATATTTATCCTTTTCCTGTTTGCTCGAGGAGGCTTGGGTTATGCATGTAGGATTCAGCTCCAACACGAATGTTGCGGATATATATATATATATATATATATATATATATATATATATATATAATATATATATATATATATATATATATATAGTAATAATAATAATAATAATAATAATGATAATAATGATAATAATAATAATAATACAACCCCAGGACCAGGAGTTTAATGAATCTTCGCGTCTACGCTACACTCAGTTGTAAGGACAGACGGAACTTCTTTGAAGCGAAAAGATCTTTGAGGTTCTGGGTATGTAAGATCAAATTATACTGGAAGATTCTGATATAGCATGCTGGAGTACGGACACTGACAACCCACGCCATAATGTCACTGATAACACTCCAGACAGAAGCAAGAAGAAATTCATCAAAGATAACAGTGGGTGTCTCTATACACAGCAGCCCTGAAATATGACAATATCATATACGGATATTATTGGCCTTAGATGATGTACTGACAATAAAGGCAAATTCAAAAGCTTGTCTGAGAAATTCAAGTAATGAGATGCGATTCCACAAATGTAAGGCTTCCACGTTATTAACAGAGAACTTGATTATCATAATGAAGCTAGAATTACACACACACACACACACACACACACACACACACACACACACACACACATACATACATACACACACACATACGCACACACACATACTTACATATATACATACATACACACATACACACACACACACACACACACACATACATACACACACACATACGCACACACACATACTTACATATATACATACATACACACACACACACACACACACACACACACACACACACAAGGGCATAAACAGCTCTCCACATCATTCCTTTTGACGTCACAGGTGTAAACTCAGAACAATACCCCAAGAAGTGTTCTCACGAGAGAGATGTGTAAACTCGAAATACATTTCCTCTTTCTGGAAATTAATTTTCCATTCCTTGCACATTTTGCGGCTCGGCGCTGAGGGAGTTGATTTGATGGTTGAGGGATTGTGTTGGTGTTGTAGGAGTTGTGTTGGTGATTCATGAATTGTATTGGTGATGAGTATTTTGTTGTTGGCGTGGGAGTTTTCTTCTTCATGCAGAAACTGTGTTGGTGATGAGCGTTGTGTTGGTGAGAAGTATTGTACTGGTGATGAGTGTTGTGGTGGAGAGGAGTATTGTGTTGGTGATGAGTGTTGTGGTGGAGAGGAGTATTGTGTTGGTGATGAGTGTTGTGGTGGAGAGGAGTATTGTGTTGGTGATGAGTGTTGTGGTGGAGAGGAGTATCGTGTTGGTGATGAGCGTTGTGTTGGTGAGAAGTATTGTACTGGTGATGAGTGTTGTGGTGGAGAGGAGTATTGTGTTGGTGATGAGTGTTGTGGTGGAGAGGAGTATTGTGTTGGTGATGAGCGTTGTGTTGGTGAGAAGTATTGTACTGGTGATGAGTGTTGTGGTGGAGAGGAGTATTGTGTTGGTGATGAGTGTTTTGTTCTTGATGAAAATTGCACTGATAATGAATGTTGTCTGGGAGATGAGTATCATGCTGGTGAAGAATATTTTGATAGTGACAAGTATTGTACGGGTGGTGAGTATTGTGTTGGAGATAAGTTTTGTGTTGGAGATGAGCGTTGTGTTGGTAATGAGTACTGTGTGAGCAACCTAAGAGTTTTTCTCAATAGTGCTGAAGAATGCGTTGGTGATGAGGGATACAACAGCTGTGCTGGGGAGGAGGAAATTTGTCTAATGCTGGTGCAGGAGGCACGTTAGCGATGAATATTGTGGTGGTGGTGTGGGAGGAGTTGCGGTGGAAATGAATGGTAAGGTGGTGTGGAGGTTAGAACTGTGGTGTGGACTTCAGGGTAATAGTGGCTGAAGTGGATTGGTTGTGATTGAAGCCTTCGTAATTTCTATATTTGTACTTCATACTATTCTGAATTCTTTTTTTTTTTTTTTCAAATACTTTCACCCTCACTATATAGGCCCACCTCGAGAAGTAAGTGATATCCTTCTATATATGTGGAGATCTTTAAGTGATGTTTTCAATTACAGGGCTGTCGTGAGTGAAAAGTAAGTTTAGCTCTGATGGTGACTTCAAACAGAAAGTGGCAGACATTCTAGGAAATTGAAACTAAATACGGCCTGACCCTCGTGGAGATCAAAGGCGTCCTAGTTTATTTCGTGATAGACAAAGTCCCATAGGATGAAAGCCTTCCCATTGCTCCCCCTTCATGTTTCCCCAACATTCCGGCCTGTCCTTCTCATTATCATTCCCATTAAATGGTCGATCGGGATCTTCCGATCTTCGGAGGGAACTGTGCGCTAGTAATGTTATTTGATTCGACCTATTTGCCATCTTTGGTAGAAGGTAATGATTTCAAAAGGCCTCCTGATTTCCAACATCACAAGGAATTCTATGTTTTCTTTCACCAAAGGGGACTAGACCCTCCTTTGCTCTTTCTTTCTGTCTGTCTGTCTGTCTGTCTGTCTCTCTCTCTCTCTCTCTCTCTCTCTCTCTCTCTCTCTCTCTCTCTCTCTCTCCTTCCTAATCCACACCAGACCAGCGTCGTCTGTATGTATGATCCTTATCGCAAAACCTTCGTTTAACTCCAGATGGAAATCCGTCTTTTATGATTGGTTTGTCTTCGATTTTCTTTTGTCTCCCACTCAACTTTCTCTCTGAAACATGCCAGAGAGAGAGAGAGAGAGAGAGAGAGAGAGAGATTAGGAAGGGGGACTATGGTTACTTCAACTAAAACTAAGAAATAACCATTACTCTTTATCGCTACAACCTACACCGTCCCTTGGCGGGGGTGTGTCTTATGTAACCATATTGCTACAAGATCCTTAGGATACCAGACCCAATCTATATCATCGGTGATCTTAACGCTAGGTATACAATCTTCGGATATTCTACCACAAACACCACAAGCAGGAATCTAAAACTAATCAAATATTTCGGCTCTCAACACCTGTAGCCGAATTTCTCAACACTTTATAGGTCACTCAGCCATGACCACACCAGATATAGTTCTTGGAAATGGCAAAACCTACCAGAATATCCACATCAGACAGGGTAACCTCACAGCCAGCGATCATATTCCCATGATAACCACTGTCTCAGCCGCTCCAATCCTCCTCATTCCCAGTACACAACGTTTGGCTGCCCAGAAAGCTACCTGGAACTTATTTAGTGAAACAATCGACAAAAATCTCCCCAGCACCGCCGACCTTGAAGAGGTACAGTTATACAAAAAGACGTGAACAAAGCCTTTGACGAATTGTGGACAATCGACCTACAGTATAAATGACTACAATCAAGCATGCTGTGATCAGAGAAAGGATGCTGTGTAACTTTCTGAGACCAACGCGCTGCGGAAATCCTCATTAACCCTGCAACTTCAGCGGGGTTCCACAGGGCAGCGACTTATCGCCAACACTATTCATAGCTTCTACCACTGACATACCCACACCAGTTGGTGACATGAACATGGACATCTTCTATGCTGATGACGCCGCGCAAATAGTAGTTTCGAACTACTCACTTCCAGAACATGTTCGTCTAGTACAATTAGAGGCAACCAGACGAAGCAAAGTCGAAAGGGATTGGAAGATATAAATAAAAATAAACAAATTTACTATAGTCGCACCAGGGATGATAAACCCAACGACATAATCAGAGAAGGTAAACAGATAAGGCATACGAAGAGCTGCAGAATCCTGGGTCACCCAGTTACATCAAAGGGTTTGATAATAGATCATAGTAACAAGAGATTTGCACAAGGGAAAGCGGCACCTTCCAGAGAACCGAAAAGTACATATGGTTGCGACCATGTTAATACCTGCCCTAACTTACTCACCTATAACAACGTTCCTCGCCTCTAAATCACCAACAATGAACTTACAGACGATGCAAAATAAGGCTATAAGATTCGTCACACAGGTAAAAGAGCCCTTCGTTGAACACAAGGTATAACAGCAAATACGATTATAGATTAAACTAATCAGTTCATGCCCAAGAGATGCAGTCAAATAGTTTGGCAGAGACTTGAAGACAAAGATGATTCAAACTACAGACAATCTGTGATCTGGACAACAGTATAGACATAGAACATCCTTGGTTCCCTCGAAGCCTCAAAGCACTCAGGGAGGCTCCAGTCATCCATCGATGTACACAGTGAACTATGTTTAACTTACCGTAGTGAGTCTCCCTCCACAAACCAAAAAAAAACAAAAAAAAACGCTAATACATACACACCTTTAATCTGCCGAGGGTATATAATAGGGCTTCAAAAGCACGCTTTCAGATAATCATCCACATGCATGAAGAAAAACTTATACATCTGCACACACTTTGGTCTTCTCTTCTATTTCAAACTATCCCTCCCCTGCTCCATCTCTTCCTCTCCTCTAACTAACCAATTAAAAGGGAATACTCTTTAGATTCCTACAGTATCTGCTCGCAACCTTCTCAGCAGAATTTTTTTCTCTATCTACAACATTCTCTACACTCCTCTATGCAACACGTGCAGGCATCTAAATCCTGGCCCTCCTGCTAGACACGTGAAATTAACTATTCGCCTGCTTGGTGTTGACAGAAGACACATGATTTTATATTCCCTAAATCTATCCAAGTTCCTTTTCTGTACAGTGACAACACACCACTGGGAGAGTTAGACAACACAGTAATGAGTCTGCCTGCTGGTAAAGTTATCCAGGACCTAAGGAGACAAGGGTTCTGCTTGTGGTATATGCCGAGGCTCAGTACCTCTTTAACGCCTGCGCTGGGTGGGAGGCCCTACCGATAACCCTGTGATCCCTGCCTCTTATCACCCACCAAGCATCGTGTAACACCACAACTTCCATCATTATTCTCTTATAGTGTTCCCTGGGATCAGAGGTGCCCGCAGTACCAGACCACTCAGGGGTCTGGCAGGACGCATGTATATGTTCAGATCGATCAAAGAGAATCATATTTCTCTTCTTAACCCCGGCGATCAAGGCTGCCAGGACTTCGTTACTCACTTTCTTGTTATTTTACGTCAACTGGAATTAGAATTCTCTGTGTCATACCACTCGGGAGGGATTCTGGCAGGACGCATGTATAATGTATATATACAGATATATCAGAGAGAGAGAGAGAGAGAGAGAGAGAGAGAGAGAGAGAGAGAGAGAGAGAGAGAGAGAGAGAGAGAGAGCGAGAGAGCATATTTCTCGTCTTACACCAATGCTCAAGGGTACCATGGGTTCATTCCTCACCTCCGTATCATTTTGTCCCTGTTGCTTTCAGAAGCACGAGATCTCTGATGTCATCGCTCTTGTCACCACAGGAGACCTCCAGTAAGCAGCTTTCTGATGGTATCCGGGGATGGGCTGAATGTGAACAAGTCCCCTCAGCGGAAACTGTGGGGCTCGGGTCAAGGGGAGGGAGTTCCCAGGGTTTCGCATGGCGCCTCTTTGTGCCGTGCATGAGTAAAACTCTGTTCAACTTGATCCACCCAGGCTGGGCGTTGGGGAGCTTCGCCCTTGATAAAGAGCAACGGTTCAATCTGTCATATGAGAAAGCTACGTTGTGAGTGAGCTATAGTGTGGACAGACTGCACTTTTAATAAGCTATATTGTCAATTTGGCCACAGTATGGGAGGCTATGCTGTGAGTAAGCTATATTGTGAACGATGTACACTGTTAGTTAACTATATTCTGAGGAGTTTGCATTATGAGAATACGTTACTGTCAGCAAGATGACTGAGTGTCAGCTGGCTACATTGGCTGGCGTTTTGAATTAGAGGGCGTAATTGATTTTACCATGGGTGTCAGGTTCAGGTACCATGGAGATGTGCTGTGGAAAAGACTGAACCAAATTCAATTTTTATGTTACAATAATTTCCTTTGGTTCCTGATGGTTAAACCTCCATAACTTGATCAGAATAATTGGAGGTAAAATATATTCTGACACCATTATCGTTTTCATGGATCAGTTCACAATGCCACACAGAGTTTTGTGCACCTGACCTACATGTATATATGTCAAGCTCCTGTCGACTCACTTGGTAAAGAAACAATTGATGAAATTATTCCTGCCTTAAAAGCACAGTGTTTGGCTTGAGCGAACGTGCACTAGGACAGGTAACAAGTAGGAAGGAACAACAAAGGAGATCCAAGAGCACGGAATATAAGGGATGAAGAACAATAAATCGAAGTTCAACTTGAGTATCCTTGAAGTAAGGTCTTTTCCCCACATTATCTAAAATGATTCTCGGATTATACACGTCACATGATAATAGACCATACCAATTGAGTTCTAAGGTGGTCATAAGATACTGATGAAACGCAGCGGCCGTTTACTGCAGAGGGAGCACTCAAGACCCTAAAAATAAAAGGCTGTTGGTCACCTGAACACTGCAAGATTAAAGAATGATATGCGTTATGGTCCTCCGTAGTGCCGCGGTGAGAGTTCCCAACCGTGACGCATATCCCAGTTGGCCAGTGTCAAGCGCATAGGTTCGAATCCAGGTTGCGGTAGTGGGTCCACAATCTAACCAGATGTTCATCCACTCTTAAAGGTTGGTCTATAAAGTGGGTACCTGGCTCAGGCTAGGGTATATATTGGACACTAAGTTATTTAGCCGTACGTCAATATTCAATGATACAGATGATGAAGAGTATAGGCCCAAGGATGGACCCCTGGGGGACCCCCATTAGTAACAGGTGATAGCAATGATGATACCCTATTCATGACAACTCTCTGCTTCTTCTTCAAGGAACGAGGGGGCATGCCAGGTACGTCCTGCCAAGAATTATGTGTGAGAGGGTGGAGCAGACAAGGAAAAGAGCTGTATATACCAAAAAGGGTGGCATTCTACGTAGCCGTCATTGACCAGGCGGAGAACATCGGTTAATATACCTCCCTGGTCGGTGGCTGCCTAAACATCTACCACACTACCGATGACAGAGAGAGAGAGAGAGAGAGAGAGAGAGAGAGAGAGAGAGAGAGAGAGAGAGAGAGAGAGATGATACTACCTGGGTATAGATATATGGACATCAAACCTCGATGGGGAGCATATACTCCAGACCTCATCATGAGGATTGACTGGTTGTCTCGTCCTTGCCAAAGGAAAAGGAATGTCGTCTCGCTGTGGCTCTTGGAAATAACCTCTTTCATTGCTTTAGCTTTCATGGTGTTCCCATCTAGTGCAGTATCACTATCAAATAAGAAGTGTAGCCATACTAATATATGACTCGATCCAGGAGACTTCATATATGAAAGCTCTTCGTCTTGAGTTTCAAATGTAAAACATGGCACATATATCGATGCTGTTTTGTTGACAGTACATCATTACCCTGCTTCCCACCATGTCCTCCTTACCACTGTCTCTCTAAAATCCCTCTTCCTCTGGGTGTTTAAATTCACAAAACTTTTCAGTGTCACTTTGAACGATAACAGATGCTGGAAAGAGCACACGAATAACCTCACCAGATCTTCAAAGTATTGTCTTTCCGTTCTCCTTAGTAATAGTGGCCGTACAGTTACACGTTGATTCTAAAAAAAAGAAAAAGAAGAAACGTTGCTTGTCACCTCGAACACAGAGCAGGCCCCGTGCCTGTCTGCCAGCCTACTGGAACCTCCAGCTTATCATCGGCAATAACCTCCGCCAAACAGGCAATAACACTGGAGCTCTACAAATAAACCATTGTATTTCTAAACAAGAGGACACACGGACTGATCAACACGACTGATCTTAACGCCCCAGGATTTGTTTAGACTAGTAAAAACTGGTCCTCTTTTGTCAAACGAGCGTCTTGCATTAGACCTTCTCTGATATAGCCAAGGTGTGGCTGACGGGGGAATTTATCTACATGGATTAAACCAGTATTTGTCTGTTTCTTTTAATATTTCTAATCGTCGGAGTAGAACTAATTGTCTCCACTGATGTATCAGATGGCAGATGATTTACTAGAATGAAGTCTGGGAGAGGGATGTGTGGATCAGGTGTTTCTTTTCAAGAATATGTGTGAAAATACATAGAAAAAGAGAAATATTTGTATACGGCACTTATGGATCTGGAAAAAAAAACGTATGATAGGGTTTCTAGAGATTCCTTGTGTAAGGTATTACGAATATATGGTATGAGAGGAAAGCTCTTAGAAGCAATGAGTTAATATGGAAGAGTAAAGCGTGTGTGCAGGTAGAAAGATAGGAAGGTTAGTGGCTCCTGGTGAAGGTGGGTGTGCGGCAGGAGTGTGTGATGTCATCATGGCTGTTTAATGGTTATGGATGGATGGAATGATGAGAGAAGTAAATGTGGGGGTGTTGGAAAGAGGTGTGGGGTCTGCAGTCTGTTGGGGGTGAGGAGGCCTGAGAGGCAAATTGCTGTTTGCTGATGACACGGATTTAGTGGAAAACTGGAATTAGAAACTGCTGTGCTGGTATCTGAATTTGGGAGAGTGCGTGAGTGGAGAAAATTGAAAGCCAATGTGAATAAGTTTATTTAGCGTGGCAGGGAGAAAGACAGGTTAGTTACAGTTTGAGTGGAGAGAACTCAGAGGAAGCGGAGTGTTTTTGATAATGAAAGTGCGTATGGTAGCGGATAGAGCAATGAGAGCTGAGGCTAGCCACAGTGTGGGTGAAGAAGTGACGGTCCTGGGTGCTTGGAGGAGTGTGTAAAGAGAAATGTCTCTGTCTGTGAGGGAAAAGATGGGTATGTTTGATAGTATAGTGCTGACGGTGTTATATGGACGCGAGGCATGGGCTACGGATAGAAAAGATCAGAGGAGGGTGAATGTGTTGGAAATGAAATGTTTATGGACAATATCTGGTGTGAGGAGTAGGAAATGATAAGGTAAGAAATAGATGTGGTGAGAAGGAATATAATTGTGAAAACTGAAGAGGGGTGTGAGCTGAAATTGTTTTGACATATGGAGAGGATAAGTGAGGAAAAGCTTATTAAGAGGGTATACGTGTGAGAAGTGAAAGGAACAAAGAAAAAGGGGCAGACCAAATGCGAGATGGAAGGATGGACTGATAAATACTTTGAGCTACTGAGGCTTGAACATGCAGGAAGGGGAGGAGTGTGCGTGCAATAGAGCGAATTCGAGCGACGTAGTATTTAGGGGGAAACGTGCTGTCACGGGACAGAACTGGGGCATTTGAAGCAACCAGGAGAAAGCTACGGAAAGGTACAGCGTCAAATTGTTTATGGCAATGCAGACACATGCAAAACATCCAGCCTTCTCTTCAGTGAAGCTTACTCTCTCATAGAAGTCTAAGAGGTTCGTTACGCATGACCATTTTCTGCGTGGATGTTGTCTCGTTTAGGTACAGGTAGTTTCTCCTTTGTAAGAAGTCATCCATTTGTCCTCTAGATATCTTTTCCTGTGTTTAACAGACCAAACTTGTTTGAGGGACTGGTCTTTAGTTTAGCACAGCCTTCCGCTGTCCTTTCTATGAAGATAGGTTTGACATTTGACCTCTTCCACTTCCATGGCACTTTACCTTCCTCCAGCGACTTCTTCAACAATATTTCAAGTGTCCTGCCAAGCTTATCAGGAAAACGAGTTTTATATGGGTCAAATCCTTTTTGGGCAGTCTTTCTCTTAGTTTATAGAATTTCATTGCTTTGCAAGACCTTCTCTCCGATCCATCTCATGGATGACGGCGCTGTGGTGTCATCCATTGTGAAAGTATTTTTGTATTTGTCATTCACCTTCTTGCATTATTTTTTTGTTATTGATTTGAGGCTTCAGTCATGGACAAAAGTCCACATCATGGCCGTGCTTTGATTGAAAAATTGAGAGAATTATGAGAAGGAAAGCATATACGAATTTTGGAGAAAGTGGTAAACCTGTCTTTCGAAATGTGTCAGGTCACAGTTGCTGGGAAAGACATGAGAAGGTAGAGAGTGCCAAAGCTTCTAGTTGTAAGGAAAGAAACAGATGTCAAGACAGCCCACCCCTGAATTGCCAACGACCACACTGTAATCATGTGACGCACCAAATTGCCGAGTGTCGCGTGATCTACCTAGTGGTGGGGGCACACAAGCAGCCAGCTCTCTGGAGCAAATACCAAAGTAATACCAAGAGAGGATGGAAAGTGAACCAACATTACGGTGTAGGGCAAGCAGGTCAAGTTTTGAAGTTAGCCTGAAACAAAGGAGAGACGAGAGTTGCGAGCAGTTTACGATAGAAAGATGGGTAGAAACTGGGTCTTGGAGGCATATTTACATCATCTTCTACAACGCTTCCCTGTGAATCCCATAACTTGATTAGCCGACAATTTACTCTTCATGAATTGATGGTTCGATTATTTATTTTCTCCCTTGTTCACAGTATTCTTCTCAAAGGTTCTCTGTCCTCTTTTCTTATCCTCATTCCTTGCTCTATACCTTTTAAAAGACGGCTGTCTTCAGTGTCACTCTTTCCTCACAGTACATCCTTGAGCTCTTTTGCTCTATAACATCTTTCGCTAAACCACACCTCCTCTATATTCTTTATCCTTCCCTAACTACTTCCCGTAAAAAGAACCCATACCTTAAAGTCTTTAAAGAGATCCCTAAACATGTGATATATCCGGTGACTAAAAAGAAATCACGAAATGAGGAATAAGCGCCCGGCGATTAAGGGCCTAAAAATATCACACCAATATTTGAAACGAGAGATAAGAAACATTCATTAAATTACCGCCTAATAAACCTCATCTCAGTAATGGGGAAAAATGATGGACACCCTCATTAAGGATAAGCGTGTCGCCCTTTTTTTGGAACGTGTCAATTTTATAACGAATTACCAACACGAATTTCATTATGAGAGATTCGCTTGACCAACTTACTGGAGCTTTATTTTCTTTTTGTAATCTCGTGTGTGTGTGTGTGTATCTGGGACAAGATGTGCTTTACTTAGTCTTTCAGAAAGCCACCGATAAATAGGTCCCACATGGGAGAATGTTGTCAAAAGACAGATATAAATGGATTTATAATTGGTTTACTAACAGAAAGCAACTGTTACTAAAATTTCATGGTCGTGACACAATTATGTTACAGACAGAAAACAAGAGGTTGTATCATATCATGATGCACCAGACTGGCTTGGAATAGGAGAATGGGGTACATAAGGGAGGGTATCACTTCTCTTTACAATGTTTATTAATAATGATCTTTATAAACATTTTTTTTTTTTTTAGTGACGATCTGGAGACCAGATTGACGGTAAAGAAACGCTCCAAAGTGCCGACGATGCAATGCCGAAAACGTGTTAAACGCTTACAATATCATCTATACTGCAAATGAAAATTAATGTGGGACAATACAACGTATGAATATAAAAGACATAATTCATTCACAATGGTTGAAGACAAGGACCTTAGGCTGGACATTGATATCGATCTTAGATACACAAAACCAACAGATATGTTTTTTGTTTTCTCTATGCATTCCCATCCACCTCCAATTGCACTATGAACTTCACACAACTTGCCATAATGATATAATCTGGATTAAAACTACAGAACTCCATTTTCCAGCTTATGTTCCCGCTTTTCCTTACCTCTGGTTTCCTCTCTGATCATTTCATTTCTTCATCTACCACATAAACTGACTGAAGCATTACATTACATGTGTGTGCGTGTGTGTGTGTGTGTGTGATTACTATCTACGTCTTAGGGGAGTGAGTTTTACACTTCTGTTGCTCCGTCTCATAACCCTAAATTTGTGACAAGTCTTGTGTGTGTATGTCTGTGTTTGGCTCTGGATGTTTGTATACAACAAGCGCTTATATCATTCCAATGCTCAGTTACGCCTTCTTAACACCGGTTCGAATCCTCAATCTACAGGTTATGGAAAGTTTGAGATATCCTCCACTGCTCCTCCCTGATTTTCTGCAGGCTTTGTCCTTAGGTGAACCGTGATGTCAAACAAGCTGATAAGAATTTAATGAAGGCTGTGTTACATGAATGACTACCTTGACCAGTATCTTCAGGAGGCATTGCGGGAGAATGTATTTAACATTCTGAACGAGTCTTCGCATTCCAGCGATAGACGTAATCTACAAATGCATCTTGATTATTAAGTGATGGAGGGATACATTTGTGTCAAGATTTTTGAAGGAATGTGGAAGGTGATGAAGCGCTAATATCTTTCTTTATGAATTGAAAATGTTGGAAAAACAACGAAAGAGTCAAGCCGAGAATTTCGACTGTTGTACCAGAGAACATGTAATCTATCAGTCTTTGTTGTCTCTTATCTTAAACTGTACAAATACAGTACAGAGGGTAACGTGTTTTCTATCAGTCTTTGTTATCTCTTATCTTAGGATGTCCAAATATAGTACTGATGGTAACGAATGTCTCCAAAGAGTTTTGGACAATTTATGACCGAGAACACATGTAAACTGAGGCAACATAGATGCACCACTGAGCCTGATTAAGGCCTACTGATTTCTTTGTTATTATTGGGCTACTCGTCTATTATTCTGCGCCCTGTTTCTGCGAGAGGAATGCGGGTTTCGAAGAATGATCGTCATAAACATGAGGGATGAAGGCATAGAAAGGCTAGGTGGGTCTAGGAGAGGCTGGTTGAGGCTGGGAGAAGGAGGGCGAAGAAGAAAAAACAGAGAGAGAGAGAGAGAGAGGCTGGAAGAGTCTATAAGGGTCTGGTAGAAGTTAGGAGAGACCATGAGAGGCAGGGAGAAAACAGGAGAGGTTGCGAAGAAGCTGATAAAGGCATGTAGAGATTAAGAGAGAAGCTGAAGAGAGGCTAGGAGAGGCAGGGAGAGGAAAAGAGAAGTTATGAGAGGCAGAAAGAGGAAGAAAGACATCACAGGAGAAAGGAAGAGGCGAAAAGACGGTGGATGAGGCGTAAAGAGGATGAGAGAGTCAATGTAGAGTCACAAGAAACAGAAATAGTTGGGGAAAAGATGGGAGAGACAAGAAACTGGAAAAGTGAAGGAAAGCCTGGGAAAAGCCTGGAGAGACTGGAAAAAGCTAGAAGAAGATGGATGAGCTTTGGAGAGACTGGAAGAAGTAGGGAAAGGTTGGGGGAGGCGGGATAAGCTGGAAGAGGCTATGAGAGGCGGGGAAAGATGGAGAGAGAGAGAGAGACTTGAAAGGGCTGAGAGGGCGAAGGAGAGGTTAGAAAAGACTGATTCAAGCTGACGGAGTCAGGGAGAGGGTGGAGGAGGCTGAAAGAGGCAGGGGAAGACTGGGTAATGCTGGGATATGAAAAGAAAGCAAAGGACTACACAAAACAATATACCATATGGAGCCTTTCGAGATTGTCTGTGACACTGGAATAGATCAGAAACAGATCAATGCGGTAAGAGCAGAAAATAAAGCAAACAGACGACTTAAGAAGAAATCCCTATAACACTGATGGCTCAGGGGGCACAAAGATGTCAGATGTGTACTCGAAGCGAAGTATTTGTTAAGTCTAAACACATCCGTGGTACTGCTTTTAACCACCCTAACTGGCACATCATCATCACCGAGGCTTACGATCCCGCTGATGGAGATTTTCTTTGATTCATTCATGGTGAAATCATTTGTGGACGAGATTGTTGCATCCATTAGAGGAAAATCATTCAAAGTCTAGCCTTGAACAGGTGTTAGATATGAGGTCATCAAAGCCTCTGGTTATCTCGACCGCCTGTATGAAATCAACTCTTGTCTGTTCTGAACCATATTTGTTTCAAATCGTCTAGCCATATGTTATGGGATTTGTTTCTCAGTCCGGGAGTCATTTTGGTCACCCATCACTATACTCTCTCAGTTCTGTGTATGTTTTTTCCTCAAATGGAGACACACCACCGAACTGAGGGCTAGTTTCTTAGTAGTACCTTATCTCTGAAAGCTTAATTTTTTTCATTTTTGGTCACTGCTTCCATACACTGCTTGTTTGGCTTTTGGTCATCAGAGATTATTATACCAAGAACGTTTTCTTCATTTACCTTTCTTTCTCCTTAACAAAACTCATACTTAGTTTGCCTTCTCGATTTAGCTGAAGATATACATAACTCTGCACTTATCGATACTGTAATTCATTTGCCGACTGTGAGGCCAATTTATCAGACTATCTTCGTCAGCTAGCTGCTGTGGACTTTCCACTTCTGTTGTAACTTTATTTCCCAGCTTATCATCATCTGCAAATGTTGATATCTTGCACTGTAGCCCATTCTCAGAGTCATCGTTATATATGAGAAAAAGAAATGATCCCAACACTGGTCCCCTGTATCACACCACTTGTTACGTCTAACCGTTTTGAGGTTTGACCATTATTCGCTCCACTTGATTTTGAGGACAATCAACCATTTTCTATCCACTTAAGTACAACCCTATCTATACCATTTGACATAACTTTTGCGAGGATTTTTTGATGCAGGACATTATTCAATGCCCTGTGAAATCTAGATAAATGACATCAACCATTTTACATCATTAAAGAAATCAAGCAGCATTATCATATAAGAACGAATTCGTCGAAAACTATCCGGCTAATCGTTGATTAAGTAAGGATTCCTTTTATGATTTCCATTCACGTATCAATTGATGGTTTCCACAAGTTTACCAACTGCGTACGTCACCTAATTGAGCGATGATTTAAGGGTAGCAACTCAATAGTAAGTAATCTTTGTCATTGTCTTGAGCGAAGTTATTTTTTTCTCCATGATAGATGGACTAATTGATTGAGTCATGATTCTTTTGCCTTTTACATATCTGATGATGTCATCCCAGCCTAAAATGTTTCGCGAGTCTATTTTTCTTCTCACGAATTTTGTTTGCTGGCCAGCATGAAAAGCAGTGCTGAAAGCTTGCTCACATGATATATTTGGTAACCTCTTTCACTAAACTTAATAAATATGATTCTCATATATTGCTAGAGATTCATTCAAATATGTTCATATTGGAAGCAGATTTATCAGGGGACTGAATTATGGGACAATCAAGATTAGGAAGAGTCCTGAAAAGGGATTCTCCAAAGGTATCTTAAAGATCTATTGCAATCGAATCGCGTTCACCAAAATTCACCTTACCTGACATGAAGTTTTTCGTCTTCCTATACAACCTGTGAAGCGGTCTAAAGCTAATCCTACTGCTATTTTCTAACGTAGTTTATATAATAACCGCAAAAATAGAGGACAGGAGACGCTTGGAGAGTTCGAGAGAGGCTGGGAGAGGCCAGTAAATGCAGGAAAAGTATGAGGAGAGGCTGAGAAAGGATGGCAATGGCTGGAAGAAGCTGTTAGGGAGTGTGAGAAGCAGGGAGATTGCTATGAACTCTATTCAGCGTTTATTAGGTCGCTAAAGGAGGTGCTGGCTAATGGCACAAGCGCTTATCGTTGGTTATTAGGAGTACACAGGTGGAAGAGTAATATAGGTAAGTAGATGGGTAGGCGGATGGCTTAGAATAGGTGAACGGATAGATGACTCACGGTGAGTAGTGACCCTGTAGGACAGATGAATGGGTAGATGTCCCAGGGTGAGGGGTGGCCATATGTATCTGGGTGGAGACGACGGGGAAAGGAATGTCGGATAGGCTGCAAGGGAAGTCTACGGGTATGTAAAAGTCCTCCATGAATGGGCTGGTTGTGGAGGTGGTTGGGTAACTTCCCATGGATGAGTTGGTCTTAGAAGTGGATGGGTATTTGACAGAGAGCCACCTAAGGTAAGTATATGGCTGGGTAGATCGTATAGGCGAGCATTGACACAGATGGTCGAACGCTGAGGTGTAGATATATGTCCAAGGGTGCGGGTATTACCGTCTTAGGATAGATGAATGGATGGATGGTGGGTGGATGTAATAACTAGACGTGTAACGTGTTACGATAGAGTACCACAATGTTGCCGGTCAAGGATGTGTTGAGGGGATGCAGGAGGACACGAATGACTTGATGCAGGAGGGTAACATGATACGAACGGTGCGTATGGTAAGGATGGTGGTGCAAGCTGGATGGGGTGTCCTGGATGAGGTGACGCAGATGGATGAATGACCTGGCGAAGAAGGGTGATCCAAAGCAGGAGGGAGGGAGGGAGGGAGGGTTGGGTGACTGGCTTCGGCGGTATGCTAGTTTAAAGAGATTGTATATCAAGCACCACTTGCGTCAGTACGTGAGCATGTCAAATGAATGTGATTTGCTCTTGCGTGTTGCAAGGCTCCGGTTCTTCAGGAAGGTCTTAGAGTGTGGCCTGGTTAACATATAGGTATCCAGGTTGTAAGTTGCCCAACACAACCTCTCCTTACTAGTGATAATTAAAGAAAGACTTTAATTGCAAGCACACAGATCGATGAAATTGTGGTCAATCATTGCAATCAACAGATAATCACAGATGATTAAGTGATTAAGTAATTTTAACGAAAGATGGTTACGATTGTACATTTCTATTGTTATCTGAGGCACTTGTTTTGTGTGCTGATCTTCACAGTCTCGAAAACAGTTATCAGATGTATGATTATATTGACCAAATAACAGTGATTTGACGGTTATCTATTAAATATTAGCTATACTTGCAAGCAGAACGAGCGGTGGTACGGAATGCGATCCAAATATGTAATCAAAGGTCTCACACCCAGATCAGGTGGCTGCATAGACCAGACGAATAAATCACCACAAATAAGGAAACTGTGTTAATGGTACTGAATGGGGTTGAGCTGTAATGACAGATGATTAAGAATATTCTATAAACGTAAGATAATATAGGGATGGAAGTGCCAAGAAAAAAAAGAAAAGTGTAGACAAGACTTGAGATAACACAGCCAAAGAGAGATCATATCTACGTGATACTGTCACTGAGGAGGAGGGGATGTTCATGCAGTGAAACACAGCATGTACTAAATATCCTATGATCTTTTCAAGTCATGTAGGTGATGGTCCCTGTACCTGTATCATCTTAATTTGTGTCTGCCTGCGCTTTCGCAGTCTCCAACCTTATATCAATTTACATTTATAAAATGTTTTTCGATACCGTTTTTGTGTTTTTATACATGGATGCGCCATACATCACCTCAAGGTACAGAAGGCAATAAACAAAATAACAGAGAGTCTTCCCTGCCTGAACACCTGCATTTGGGCTGCTTGCCTCCCCGCCTGAGCACCACCTCACGGAGCCAAACCACAGATATGCCCTATAACCGCCTATGACCGTCGAACTGTGATAAAAGTGATAGCAAAAGACATATCTGCTTTATATGAACTGTTGATGTTTGTATTTGAACCAGCTGAAAAAACAAGCTTTGTTGAAAAACTGCTGGATACATCAGAAATATGATGGACAATTTAATACTTTTGCTATTATATGCTGGCTTCATCTTGGTGAGGGCATGTAACCATGATTTTGGTTTCGTGAATAACGAAACAGCCGAAAGTGAACGTTAGATAACTTGTTCTAGTTTCAACTTTTGTCTGTCTTGATTTTTTGGGTTAGTGTATCGCCTATACACAATGTCTTCGCTGTTCCCCCCCCCCCCACATATATATATATATATATATATATATATATATATATATATATATATATATATATATATATATTCCTACTCTAAGATAATTCATTACAAGCCAAAAAGAAAAAGACTTGGAAATCTAACAGTGGTTATATTCATATTTGGTCTCTCCACTTATCACTGTTTTCTCTAACCATACTTGTGGAAGTCATGTTTTGAATTGTAGATTTTTATACGAATGTGTAAATGATATTTTCCTCGATATTGACAGATTGCACCGAGCTTACAGATGGACCATATTCTTAAAAGCTCTTAAATGTTACAAGAATAGGGCGGTCTTATCTTAAGAGAAATGTGATAAACACACCTTTTAAAAGCAAAGTGATTGCCGTAAAAATGACAGAAGCAGCTGACAGATGTTGTAGGTGAATGTCTCTTGTGATCATTATGAAGGCCATTGACCTGCAGTAAGGGTATTCACGCGTGGAAAGAGAAACGTGTGAGGTGGAAACACTATTTGCGTGTGAGACAGCATTCGAGGGGCTCATTCATGGCTTGGCTGGTCAGATATATGAGTGTCACGTAATCACGAAGCACATTAGAGCTGTGATGGAGTATAGAGGCTAATTACCCCCAAACGTTGATATATTTGCTTAGCTGAATATACAGAGAGAGCGCGCTGCGCTAGCGTGTGTAGAATGGCCGATGCAGACGACTTAAATCTGACTTCAGAATATTGGATCATTCAACACGTATGATTCCCCGGACGTTCGGATGAGTTCTGATACTATATTAGTTATTGACCTTTCATTCCTTTTTTTTTTTATCAGTCTTTACATGCCGCAAAATGACCTGTATCTATTTGCCTTTGCACTGGTAACCTTGCCATCCCCAAGGCTTCCCTTTTGAATTGGAGGTACAAAGGAGGAACTCCTTATTCTTTTCAATGAACGTGTGCACTGTTGTGAAGCATCGACAAAATAAATACTTTAGTATGAATAGTCTATTACAAAGCATACGATTCAAGTTTTATTTTACGAAAGCAGGTTCTAGTCACGGACAAATATCTCTATGAAGTTAGGGGGTTGAATTAGAAAAGAAGAGTGAGAAGAAAAATCGAAAAACAAGTGAGAAGGAATAGGAGCACAAGAGAGATGGTTGTGAGGTGTATGTCAGGAATATATGTCGTTTCCACCCCAGTAGTTCAGCTTTAGTAAAAACAAAGACCAGCAAAGGTAATACAGAGGATCACTTCAACAGTATTACGTCAGGACACCAGTACTTCCCTGGAAGGCTGCTGTCTACACCCTACTACAACCCAAGTCTGAAATTTTGGTAAAACAAAATTTGAACTGTTTAGAGCAAACAAAACCTTGTGATGCAGTTACCTCAAAACAAGTATTTTTGTTGCTGTTGGTGTTGCTGTTGTTGGCTTATATTAGGCAATAGTGTTTTGAGTTTATGACGAAATGAAAACACTGGGTTACAGTCTTATACAAAAATGAAAAAAATCCGATTTTCTTTTTTTTAAACATGAGAAAAGAGAAAGACCACAAAACTGTATCTTTCTTTCATCATAAACCTTCCCTCGACAAACACCTGACAGCATGGTCGACATTGATAAACACAACCCATAAACGAGGAGGAGGCAGGTCAGTGACCTCTCTGCCCCCCCCTCCACCTCACCAACGCCGACGGGCTGATTACCAGAAAACGACCCAGAAATTAACACCGGCGGAGATCAATATACATTTCTCCACCTGCATGCTAATTAGGCCCCGCGGAAAAGATGCAGTTAGTGTGATATACAGAGAAGCCGTCATACTCCCCCCCTGTGATCTGCGTGAAGGGTGGTGATCATGACGGTCACTGAATCACAAAAGATAATGTAGCCCGGACCCTCCTAAGTCTTGCCTCTCACGAGCCGCTTGACCTGGTAGCGCGTCCAGATGCTTACCGTGTCATGGGGGTAGAAAATACCCACTCGTGCAGCATGGACCAAAGGTCTTTCTATTACATTGTAGCATGGGGATTCTTCTCATATGACGTATGATGTACTGCCGGAATTCCACGTATATCAGAGAACAGTAGAGAGAGAGAGAGAGAGAGAGAGAGAGAGAGAGAATCTTACAAATTGTACAGTAGGGTGAACCCTCTCACAACGCACGTAACAGAGGGGTTTCCTCGTAAAATGATGGCAGAGTGACGATCTGTAACGTATGGTGTCGCAAGGGGGACAGGTCTCATATAGTGAACACAACTCACGTACATACCGTGCAGCACAGACTTCAGTATGCACTGATGCAAAGAGGAGATCTGCTTCTTTCGTGTGATTTAATAAAATTTTGCATATATTCTATAACGACAACATATGTAACATCGCTTCTGTTACTACTACTACTACTACTACTATTACTGTTAGTGACGTTAGTTAGTGATGTTAGAGGAGACATTTGTGGATTAGCGAAGCATCTTGTAAGGGTAGTGGGGTTCAGCGCCACACCCAGCTCCGCCCTCTCCTTGCTTTGTCTGGGGCTGCAGGAAGAAAAGCTCCGTTCGTGAAGGTGTACTCGCTTCCACTGAGTATTATTGTGGTGGGTGGTGACTACAACTGGCCTCTGCCTTGCTTCTAAATCACTTGCTTCACTGGGAAATGAGACAGGAACTGCCCTTTGGATTCCCCTGAGAGATGGGGTTTATATTTTCGTCGAGCGTGCGTCTATCTGTAGTCTGATGTCATGACATTACTAAACTTCGTCAGGCTTCGATCTTCTTCCTAGGTCGTACAGGTCTTGGGTGATCTGCTGCTGTACTTAGTCTTGACTGTAGAAAGATTATCACCGGAAATATATATACTCAGAAAAAAGAAAGACTCACTGTAGACACTTGGTTCGGGGACCTCGTAGGCTTTGGGAAAACTAAACCTTCATGTCTCCTCGTACATTTTGAGCAAAGCGTTGATCTGGTAATTGAAACTGATAAAAACTGTTAAAAACGTTTCTTATTGCAAAATGCTTCACAAGAAAATGTACCCAATTTCTTAATCTTTACGTGGCATGGCTTGAAGTTGTGGATTTGGTCAATATTCTGTCACTTTGTGGAAAAAAAAATATCACAAGCCGGTTTCGTACCTGTCAACCACACAGCACCTCGAACGACCGGCAAATATACCTAGAAAACTCAGCACAGCGTCCTATCCAGAACAGCTGGTACCATATATTGAACACATCGCACCATGCCTAGAACACCTGCCACTGTATCTAAAGCAACAGGCACCATACCTAAAACGACCGCCACCACACCTAAAAAAAAACAGCGCCATACCTAAAATAGGTGGCATCGTACCTTATACAACCGACAGCATATTGTCTACTTGTCCTCCAAGGAAGCTACCGCTGCCATTATCATTATCATTAGTAGTAATATCAATAGTGGTAGTAGTAGTAAAAGTAGAAGCAATAGTAGTAATAAGAGTAGCTAGTATATGTAACAGTAGTAATTATCATTACTATTATCATTATTATCATTATTATTATTAGTAGTAATAGTAGTATTAGTAGTTATAGTAATGCAATAGTAATGTTAAAAGAGACAATAGCATTAATAGCTGCAGCAACAGTAGACGCAGCTAAAAGCACAGAAAAGAGTTACGTGATATGATTGTGTTGGAGATGATCCTGTTGTTGGAGATAGTTATTGTAACTGCTGCTGTGTTGTTGGTGATGTCTACTGCTCCGTGGGCGGTAGGAGCATTCGTATTATCGTTAAAACGATTTCATCATTATCTATTTCTATCACCGACAGAAATTCAATCCCTTTTGGCAATGGTCACATAATCAATGCCTAGGAGATAAATACAATCTTCCTCAGCGACACAAGATATTCCTCAGCCCTATTTCGCAGCCCTAGCACGTTCGTTCTGGGGTTTGAATACTGCCACTTCTTCTCAGCTGCCTCGGATAACGGCATAATTTCCTGCGAGACTTTATATGATATTCACGTCAGTGTTCGCCTTCCTCACTTCTGCAGATCCGGAATATATATATATATATATATATTTCTGATCCAACACCCTCGGCCACCGTCCCTTGTTTTTGCTGTTGGGGATTCACAGCCATTTATGGGGATGTTTACGAGGCGGGACATTCCAGCGGGGAGCAGGGCTACTTTCCAGGAAAAGTGAGGGATTTTATTCAATCTTTACATGAAAGTTCTTTTACATGCAACAACGGTTGCCTTTGTACTTAAGGACAGGAGGTATCGTACAACAGAGGCTGTCTTCGTGTTAAAGGGCCAAAGTTATCGAACAAATGGGGTTGTTCTCGTACTCAAGAGAATGAATTATCGCACACCAGAGTTTGTCAGAGTACTCGAACGGCTAGGTTATCGTACATTATGGCCTCTCGTCGTACTTTGTAATTATCGTACACCAGGGTTTGTCAGAGTACTCGAACGGATAGGTTATCGTACATTATGGCCTCTCGTCATACTTTACACTGTAGGTGTCATCGTACAGAATCACTGCAATGAAATATACTGAAAAGCTCTAGTCATCACACCCGACAGTTTAAAGTCAGGGAAGAAGAGAAAGAGGCAGAGCAATGTCCCCATCTGGCCTAGAGCCAAGAATTCGTTATGCATTCAAAAGTCTCAGTCAGACATCTTGGCTAGGGGAAGGGTAGTGAACGCAGTTACCAATGATAGATTTCCCGTTAAGCATGTCTCAAACTAGGTTTTCGACAGTTTTCATTGGATTGTTATTTTGAAGTAGAAATAATTAGTTTCATCTCATACGATAAACCATTACGTGTCAACAACATTAATAGGGAAGGTAGTTTGTCTCGAAACAGAAATTAAAAAAAAATAGGGAATCAGCATCGCCGGAGGGACATTGGTTGGTAAGGTAACCAAGGGGCAGACAAGACATATTGCTCCAAATATGAAGACATCAGACCCCCCTTCCACTAACGCTGACAGTAGCCTGTCTTTATGTCATCACGTGGGAGGGTAATTTGCCTGAAGGTATAACGACGCTAGTGTCATGAGAGACCCAGTACTCAAGGGACATGTAAATTTGGGCTGATCAATAGCAAGTTGGCCAAGTTCACGTGACACGAAGATCATATACGACTGTAATGCAACCCTAACGTGGGGAGGTCAGAGGTCATACTGGGAGATTAGAGGAGGGAGTGGAAGCATGCCTGCTGTGGGGAAGAGAAATTTAATTAGAAAGGGGTCAAAGCATGATCGTAGGTTAATAGGGAGGGGATGAGGCTTGATTGCATCTAGGATATAGGAGGGTAATAACGAGTGATCAGTGTTTAATTGTTTCGGGCTGAGTGGAAGTTATTGAGCAGGTCAGCCAAACATCGAGATACAGAGGTCGGAGGAAGATGAGCATTATATATATATATATA
The DNA here is from genome assembly GCF_036320965.1 of Panulirus ornatus. Classification (NCBI taxonomy): domain Eukaryota; kingdom Metazoa; phylum Arthropoda; class Malacostraca; order Decapoda; family Palinuridae; genus Panulirus; species Panulirus ornatus. The sequence continues at coordinate 17,921,475 of NC_092232.1, forward strand.
TATATATATATATATATATATATATATATATATATATATATATATATATATATATATATATATATATATATATATATATATGTAATCCTCTCCTTTCGTTTTTTTTTTTATTATTATTATTTTCCAAAAGAAGGAACAGAGAAGGGGGCCACGTGAGGATATTCCCTCAAAGGCCCGGTCCTCTGTTCTAAACGCTACCTCGCTAACGCGGGAAATGGCGAATAGTTTGAAAGAAAAAAAAAGAATATATATATATATATATATATATATATATATATATATATATATATATATATATATATATATATATATATATTATCCTGGGGATAGGGGAGAAAGGATACTTCCCACGTATTCCCTGCGTGTCGTAAAAGGCGACTAAAAGGGGAGGGAGCGGGGGGCTGGAAATCCTCCCCTCTCGTTTTTAATTTTCCAAAAGAAGGAACAGAGAAGGGGGCCAAGTGAGAAGTTTCTCCGTGGACTCATAGGAATATATATATATATATATATATATATATATATATATATATATATATATATATATATATATATATATATATATATTTGACTCATTTAGTTATCTATCTATTTATGAGCGAACATGATACGGGGATCAAATGAAGAGAAGGTAAGGAACCACGGGTGGTATAATACAGGCGGTGTTGGGTAACCCACCAAACGGTACTTAATCATATGAGATTTTTATGTGTTTTCTTAACCTTCGACCAGCTCCGTATGAATTTCGCAACACCATTTCTCTTCCAGCATTACTTCAGTAAACTGTTTCTTCCACTGCTCTTGGTTCCACGATGGTAAATACGAGTTTTCTGATTTACACACATATGGGGGAAAAAATATAACATTTTTCTGGAGTCGTAACCGTGTGTTAAGGTAATGTTTAGAAGAAAAAAAAATTAGTTTTATTATGGTACGCTCTGACACCCCCCGGCACGGACCACCAGGGTCTTCATGGCGTACCCAGCCACCAGACTCCCAGACCCGTAAAGTCCAGCCCTCCACAGCCCACGGAGGTAACTGATGATTTACAGTCGCGCTCATGACTAAGTACTAAAAATACTTGTAGTTTTTTCTTTACAGTTTTCTTCCATGATACAGGAGTGAACTACCACACCAGGATGTACAGTCTGCTCTCCTGCCGAGTACTTATTTCATGTATGATGTTATCATAACTATAGGTTGTGTGGTAGGCACGTGTGGGCGGGCTATAGGTGGTTAATACACTCTGGGCGGGCTATGGGTGGTTAATACACTCTGGGCGGGCTATGGGTGGTTAGTACACTCTTATTTCCATATTCTCGAAAATGCTTGTTACCTGAAGCTGACCTGTGGTAGGGTGAGAGTTGCTTCACGTAACTCTTTTTCCTTCACCGTGGGTAAAGATACAAGCACACGGCGCATTTGTACGACTCCTTTTGAGGGACTTTGACAAGTTCCAGAAAATAACAAAGTCTAATTATGCATCAGCTTTTGGGGTGAAAGCAAAGCTTCAGAAGAGTTGGCGCCGAGAGAGAGAGAGAGAGAGAGAGAGAGAGAGAGAGAGAGAGAAAGAGAGAGAGAGAGAGAGAGAGAGAGAGAGAGAGAGAGAGAGAGAGAGAGAGAGAGAGAGAGAGAGAGAGAGAGAGAGAGAGAGAGAGAGAGAGAGAGAGAGAGAGAGAGAGAGAGAGAGAGAGAGAGAGAGAGAGAGAGAGAGAAAGAGAGAGAGAGAGAGAGAGAGAGAGAGAGAGAGAGAGAGAGAGAGAGAGAGAGAGACCCCTTCCCCCCCCACACACACGCGCCCGGGGAGGCAATCGTGTTGAAGACTCGAAAAAAAGTTCGTCGGGTTTACCTCGATCGTCCCACTAGCAGCGCCAGAAGGGGGGCCCGTCCAAGCAGAGGAACCTCTGGTGGTGTCGCTCACTTACGTAAGATGTCATTATATTCACTGACCGTGGTGTGTTTACGAGGCGGGTCACCGTTATCTGATGCTGCCAAGAAGCCGCTTTGTCAGGAGTCGAGGCTGCCGTTTGGCGCGTCGAGGAGAGATGAATTAGACGCACGTTTTAAGTGGCTGACTCACAGTGTATCCTCACCTGCGTTGGACGTTCCGGCAGGGCGTCAGTCGTGAATACTACCTCGTTACCATCTGACAGTCCACCAATGGGGGGAGTGAAGTATGTCGAGAGTGTATCATACTGAGCTGTTGTATATCAGCTTTACTACGCTGAAGAATATTCACAGCTCTTGGCAGTAAGTTATCTCATCTCGGAGTATGTCTTCAATGTAAGGGGCATCTCTGCCAGCGGACAAGAATGAACCGTACGTCATTCTCTTTCATGTAAGTGCTTGTACTCTCGCAGATTGTCGGTGTGGGTTTATGGATAACAGATGATAGATATGAGAGATTAATGGCATGATCTAATGACAAAAATTTGTCTTTAGAGCTTACAGTTCACCGATAAAACCTTTTGGCGAGTCATATCCCCAGTGAGACAATATTAGAATGGGTTCCCTCGTTGTTTTATTAACAATTTTTGAAAAGTGTTTAAGGAACGTTTTCATTTCGTTGACTGAGTTCTATAAAGACTAAATCTATTTACATATTCATCTATTTTTCATAAAAGCTTCCCCCTTTTTTTTTACGTCTATTTATTTGTTTGTATCCATCGCTTCATATCTCCCATGCCGTCGGCATAACCTGCCCCTCTAAACAAGAAGGTATTTTCTCGAAGATATATCATCCCAGCAGCCAGAAATTCCTATCTGCCAGAATCATGAATGAATTGTTGGCAGCTGTGTCTGTGGGTTAGTCATCGTGCGTCTGGCAACTTCCTCGGTGTGTATACGCACAGTATAGTTTCTATGCCGAACACTCACACCACTGTAAGAGTTGGTGTATTTTGTAAACCCACGCTATTGTATGAGTTGGTGTGTCGTATGCTCAAACTACTGTAGGAGTTGAATCGTGAGGCAGAGATCGAACACTTTTCGAAACGGTATGACTGTGGGGCACGACGATACGTTTTTAGGGCACGACAGCACGACTCCCTCGAGCAAAATGGTACGACCATTGAACACGACGTTACTCACCCTTGAAGGTGCTGACTAGGCTTTTGAACTGACCCTACACCGTCAAGTCAAAAGCCCATGCCATCATACCCAAGAGACGTATCGTTGTGCTCGACGATCGTATACCGTCGCACTCAGGAAGGAATCAACAAATCTCCAAGATCCCGATAAGACATCAAATCAAAGGTTCATTGACCCTCTTGTTTCAGCTACCCGTCAAGAGACATCTAGACATCAAATCAAGGTTCATTGACCCTCTATTTCTACCAGTCAAGAGACAGATGTTTCGGAACAGCTTCGTTTCGGGCGTTCGGCAGGATATATTTTGGTCCGCGATTGTACAGTGACAAACTCCCGTGTTGTGGGTCCCGCGATCCGATGACGACAGACCTGCCAGGGACCACATGTGCCCACATCCTGGTGCTGTTCTCATACCGAGCATTCCAGACATGATCATTGCCGTTCGTAACCTGATGATCATTATCACATTGTTCTTGCGCCTTGAACATTCAACCCTGGGTTGCTTTATACCAAATTGCCTTTCAGGATCTTTTTAGTTTTACCTGTATTGTGGTAATGGAGGAAAATATTACCATTACGATGTTATTTGTGTATTTTCTAGACTTTTACTCCTGATTTTCAGTGACTGATCTACTCTCTTTCTTCTCATACGTGAAGATTTTCCTCTTCCTCAAGTCCTATTTACGATGACAGTACTCAATCACTAAACTCCTCCCATTCCCCAACACAGACATGCTAACCCTCTGCTCTACCCTGTGGCCTGCCAACCCCAAAGGATGTAGCAATTAAAGCACTAACAACCCTCATCACTTTGTACACAGAGCCAGCACAAATGACCTGACATGTTTTATTCACGATCGGTCAACCGCTCCCTGCATACAGTTTCAACAGGACACACATACATGGGCTAGAAGTCCTTCTTACAAACAACTTTATGATAGACTTTTTCTTCATTACCTCATACACCATCTTCAAATGTACCTCGCCCCACCTCTAGTGTGTCTGTAAAGTACAACATCCTTAACTACGTTACCTCGTTTCTTACGCATAGATAAGCGAGTTCGGAGAAGCGATTTACAGCCCCGCGTGATCCACAAAGTTGAATTTTTCCTTGGCCAAAGCGGTGTGCGAGGAGCCGCCGTCCTAGTTAGTCAGTTGTGTGAAGAGGGACCGAACTTCGCTGGAACGGTCTCGCTCGTGCTTTGTCATGCAAATAAGGGACACATTCCTCAATGGTAGCTACGTGGGTCGCTAGAAGACGGTGTTCGTCTTCGACAGACTGACAGATCATCAGATTATCATTGTGGATCACTTGCGATAACGCAACAATACCAGGATAATGACGAAAGTCGGTCGTATGCGGAGGCACAAGAACACAAGACGTAGTTTTAGAAAATAACTGATCACGTCACTTGCAATGGTATAGTGAAAGCTGGAGGAGGATGGTTAAAGCTCTGAATTGAGAGGGTCATTTACGGTGCAACAGTTGAGGTTAAACATTTATACAGACCAAGTATGTTCATGTTGCAAGAACGAGTCTATAACAGTGGGAACATTCATATTTATCATGGATATCTATGTCTCTATGAATGAAGATAGTTTTCTATGACAAAGACTCGTCTATCTTATCTCATGATATCTTTTTCTTTTTCGTCAATTCAGTTGCTATTATCTCGGATGGCATTATTTTTATGAAGCAAGGTTCTCTATCGATTCATATCTAACAAATTCTAGGCATCGTTTGAGTTCGTTTGTATTTGACAATTGTAGTTTATGTATTTGCATATATAATTTTGACCCAGTACTCCAAGAACGGAATGTTTTTGACGCTACGAGCTGAGGCTTAATCCCTCCAGCAACACATGTCTTACTGCCAGGCAGATCTGGAGCGACGACCGCAACCTGGACACACACAAGAGGAAACGAATATTATATTCCGAGAATCCAAGAACCAGACCACTACATCATTCTTAATATTCTGTGAAGCAGTTCGAGATGTGAATTCTGAAGCAGAGACTTAAAAAGAAAAAGAGGATTTAAATATTCATACCAGTGCATATCTATCTATCTATATCTATTTATCTATCTATTCATTTATCTGTGTGTGTGTGTGTGTGTGTGTGTGCGTGTGTGTGTGTGTGTGTGTATCTATTTTATTCATACTTTCTTGCCTTTCCGCGTTTCACGAAGGTAGTCTTTTCGTGTGTCTCCTAGTTTACAGTTGGAAGATTACAGTTTCTGTCGTACATTTCATTCACAGTATAATGCTGTCTTCGAATTTTGATACCATAGACCACGTCATTCATCAATGATAAATGGCAGAAAGAGAATGGATCGCACGACTGATCCTAGCGACAACAGTCGTTACTCACGTTGAACCATTCTGAGGCTGGGCTGTTGATTACGGCTCTTAGTTCACGGCCAGTTAGCCAATAAAGATTTTCCTCTCAAGGACTAGAGGTTGTGTGTTACAGATGTGCCGCAGCCGCCTTCTCTTTGGAACAGTTACTCCATATCGACAGAAGCCTCATTCAACCCGGTATAGACTACTGCACGCATAACTGGGGAGGCTCTTCGTCGATTTGTTACACTTTGAATCATGCTGGAATCAACATGAATCTTCCATATTAACTCTCTTCCAGTCATGTCTCTCTCTCTCTCTCTCTCTCTCTCTCTCTCTCTCTCTCTCTCTCTCTCTCTCTCTCTTTCTTTTGCTGTGATGCTGCGTCTGCTTTTCTCTTTCTGTTCTACAGTTATCACTTCAGCCGCTACTCTCATGACGTCGTGAGTCACCTTGGACCTGATCCATCATTAAACGAGTGGGCTGCTTCTTCCCGTAGTTTACGTGTGGAGACCAGCCACACGAGAATTGGCCGTAGTGATAATTTTGCTTGTGCAGCAAGAATGTTGAGTTATATTTTCCAACCTTTCGTCATCTTTCATTTGCTAATTCCTTCCTAGTTCCAAAAAGTCGTCTTCATAAGCACCAGAGGCCCTGAAAGTTTTTCTAATAAATTCTTTTTTGGTCACGTTGTGTTCAGCAGCCCAGTATATATATATATATATATATATATATATATATATATATATATATATATATATATATATATATATATACCGCTCTTATTATATAAGCCTAAGACCACCCAGGAGGAGCAAGGTAAGGTGGGTTATTATGGGGCCACGTCCTCAACGATACTATAATCTTTTCCGTCCACCGACGATGATGATGAAGCTTCCTTGAGCATGATTTGACACTCGCGGCTTGACCACATCCAGTCCGAGTTACTGTATATATATATATATATATATATATATATATATATATATATATATATATATATATATATATATATATACATAAACAAATCATAATCAGGGAAGAGAGACTCGTTTTAAAACTCGTCTCGGAAATATTCTATTCTCCAGTTAGTTTAACCACTTCTCTTGCTAGTACCACTTAAGCTATCACAGAAACAAAATACGCCGAGGTCAGGGGAGAAAGGGCACCTTATCTTTTTTTTTTTAACCCAGCACTAACAAACTGGTGTATACGTCCGCATAAAAGAAAAAAGAAAAAAGAATAATGCAATCCCATCAACCGCTTAGCCCGTACATGAGCAGCGTAGCCCCCTAGCGGTAGGGCGCTACACCATGGAAAACATCCCCTCCCACCCGCTTTTGTCTGCCTGTGACACGGACATTAAGCCCCATACCCCTGCTGGTGCTGCTGCCGTTGGCTGGTCCTCATCTTTAAAGCCCACACCCATCAACTGTTAAGAGTACCGCCGCCTTTGTGACGGGAGCTGATAGACCAGAGCTGTTATCTAATCATATTTTTTTTTTCTATTCTGCCTCTCACTCCACTCGGGAAGCCATAATGTAAAATGTTATAACGATAAACTGTGCTGTCGGGAGGGGGGGACTGGACGCGTGCCAGGTAGCTGAATTTTTTGAGTCATGGTAGTGGGAATATGGAGACGTGTGCGTCAGTTATTGCCGGCCAAAAAAGAGGCGTTGGCCTGCAGAAGGACCATAGCGTTATGGGTTGGATGAACAACCTGCTGCGTCGACTGCATTGTCCTTTCAGCACTAAGGGATTAACATCATTCCTGAGGTCATTCTCCAAGCAAAAACACGATCTTAAAACAGCAACGTATGATAGCTAAATCAGTGGACTATATCACCCGGAGTTAGAGATGTTGGTTCAAGCCGATAATATAAGTATGTTGGGACAGACTAAAGAATGTCTGACCGTCGGTTAATGTACATGCAGACATCTGCTCTCTCTCTCTCTCTCTCTCTCTCTCTCTCTCTCTCTCTCTCTCTCTCTCTCTCTCCTCTCTCTCTCTCCCTCCCCTGCGGACCAACGTTGTGTTCAACAATGTGGTGGAAAAATCTAACCCGGATTTATGATTTTGTTTTCTTCATAGCTCAGACTCACATTCTCATGACAAATGCAAAACGCCAGAGTTTATGATACTGCTGCATTCTGGCCCCGATGCAGTGGGAGTTCACGACGAAATGAACGATATTGTTGGAATATCTCACAAGGTGAGTGCCTCTTCCTTTATCATTTTGTTTTTCGACTAGCAGGTCTTTTGATTGTCTGAAATTAAGTGATCCATGAAAGAGAGGAAATAGAATAAATGTAAGGTGAAAAGGGCATCACTGAAGGAAAGAGAATAAGATAAAACGAGAAAGTCTAACAAAATACAAAATGTACGACAGAACAACGATACATGCAAATTCAGGTCAAGGAGACTTATAGCAACATAATTACTATCATAAAGCATATATATATATATATATATATATATATATATATATATATATATATATATATATATATATATATATATCTCGGCTAAGGAAACAGGTCAACATATCCAACATCAGCTAACTAAACACTGTGATCTACAAACCATTATCACACAAGATCAAAACAGATCCTTAGCTAACGATCATACACGGCCTTTTTTTTTTTCCCTCACTCCTGCAAGGCCCTCGACATCAGCAGTCCACAGCAACAGAATCATCTGTGTCAAGAGGACGTTCAACAGCGAGTAAACAGCTGGGTCAACAAGGCAAGTGAGAGAGGGAGAGAGAGACAGAGACGAGCACCGTGCCGCACCCCAAGAGAGGGACACCTCCCTACACCCAGAGCTCCAACGGAGGAAAAGGAATACCTCCTACGCGCCCAGCATCTATGTCAACAAGAAAAAAGAGAGAGAAAAAAAAAAGAGGGAGGGTGAGGGGGCGGAAAGGGACATGATGGATCACGTGCGCGTGCTGGAGGAGACGATGACAGAGTGGAGGATGGGAATAACATCCCGTTGAATCTCCCGTTTATTCTGCCTCGTGACACAGGTCCTGGCAGTAGGGACGGGTGGACAGAGGAGGAGGAGGAGAGGTGACTGAGGTACATAGCAAACAAGAAAGAGAATGAAGACAGGAGGAAATCCCATTTTTTTTTTTTTAACTTCCATTGTCTCTATTCATTTTCTATATTGACACTAACAAAGCCTGACCTCTTTAGCAACAGTTTCGTGTTTCATCTAATTGCTATTGATGTTATTCCAACCTTTACATCTCTTTTTTTCAACACTTGCTCACCCTTCACCCTCGAACCACTTCACAAGTGAACAATGATCATACCAAAGACACAGTCTATTCTCATCCTTTCCCTTTTGATACCCACGCAATACTCCCACCAACTACAGAATCCATCCGTTACACTAGACATATAATCTTCATATCATCATTTTTACAAGAGCAGAAAATAACGACGTCTTAGCTAGAAAAGTCATACCAGAATGAGCTCGAGAGAAAAATAGAAACATGTCATTTTTCTCCATTAATCTTGTGTCATAAGTTACGTCTTCAGGTACATTTACACCCAGCGACAGTCTGGTACAGGTGTGAATCCCTTGAGCCTGATAATCATCTCTTACGACAAAACACATTATGATTACCCCTGTCAGGGAGACCTGCTCCCCTCACTAACGAATGAGCTCATTTATATTCCGTGAAGCATTTTCATTCACCTTACTACTGGCGTGTGTTTACCCCCCACACACTCTGTGATAGTCTCCATCTCAATTGACTCTGTTTACCCCTCGACATGATGGGCACGATAATTTAACATTTTCTCCCTCTACCAGCAAGCAGTCTGGGGAGGGTTACACACTGCCTACACCCTCGTATGGCCTTAATGACCAAGTAAAATATTCCTAATGGGTACCACCTGTGTGTGGCCAACACTAACTTGCCTCATAATTCATCCGACCCTGATAAACACTGTCCTTAATAAGACGGAGTGTCGTGATGAATGGTGAGACGGAGGATCATACGCCCTCTTGGTCCAGTGTTCATAAGAAAAAAGATGTTAGCGTCAGTCAGTCACCAGCCCTTCATTATGGACATCCTGGTAGATGTATTTTGGTTACTTTCTCTCCCTCTTCATGAAGACAGATGAGCTCTCTGGTCTTAGAGAAAGCATTGCTTCATAATTCGACTACGCTTGTGTAAACGTACATATATTTTATCCAGTATCTTACACTTTTGTTGTTTTCCGACTTTAAGGATAGCATTAGGAACAGACGTTTAAGCCTTAGAGGTGAGGGGGCGGGGGAGAATCCACATTTGTCTCCTTCCTTTATTCCTTCTTCGGTGAAGTAATGATTTCGGAGAGGAAAATTTCCAACCCCAATATCTCGAGTGAGTCTGTTTGTGGTGGTCCTCGGTATTTCGAAATCATTTGTCTGGTTTTATCTCAAGTCTTTGCTTCTCAGGTTTTCTTCCTTTGTCTTGTTCTGCTTTTCTTTTTGTTCTCTAATGCACAATTTCATCTCTATTCGGTCCATTGCAGTAGTCACTGACGAATTGACATCCCAATCTTATCCTATCAACAGTGGTGTTCCTCAAGGTTCTTTCCTGTCGCCTAATTTAACTCCATCCAATTTCATAACGATGATTCTATATGACACTGTTTCCCTTCGCTCCTAATCCTTTTAATCGTTCTCTCTCTCCCGCATTGTCAATCTCCTCCCTTAATTCGGACTCATATAACATCCCGGAATGGGGAAGGAGTGGTTAGATTCAGTGATGATAAAACACAAAATTTCTACCTATACGTCCTTCCAAATGATACTCGTCCTCCTCTGCTCAATCTCAAGACATACTCATGCAAGGCATTACCATATACCCTCCACTCTGTCCTGGAATCCACACATGATCAACGCCACAAAATCTGCTTCCCAAAATCTAGGAATTGCAGTATCGGTGCCATAGTGATCTCTCAAGTTAGCAGTTATTTCATGTCTACAGGGGTTTCATTCGTCCCAGCATACCATACCGTTCACATATCTGAAGTCTTTCGTTTTTCCTTATCTTCTTTGTATTAACCAGAATGGATTCTGAAGCCTACCGTCTTAACTATTTTCTAGTCAACACCCCTTCCTAACCGCGCCGCTCTGTCTGCCGTGTTACTGCTGCTCTCTTCCTATTCTGTGAGTATTATTTTAGCTTGAATTCGTAACACGCTGCTGGCTGCTGTTTCCCACAGTTTTTGTGTACAGACCAGCCACACGAGGATTGACCTTTATGAAGCCATGGTTTTTTCCCTGTTCCTATAACCTTCCTACCTTTAAACAGTCAAGTCTAAAATGCATGTGAGGAATTGGGATTAATGTCTTCGCTGTTTGTCTTATACTCAATTTTTTCTGTCTTTAATCTCTTCAGCCACGACGGCCGTGACTGGAGCATGCATCCCCGTGTACATGCTTTACAGCAAAGAAGATAGGTACATAGATGAATGATAGATAGATAGATAGATAGATAAATAGATGAATGATAGGTAGATAGACAGATAGATAGATAGATAGATAGACTGATAGATGAATAAATAGCTACCTTGCTAGTTAGTTAGAGAGGTAAATAGGTAGGTAGGTGGACAGACAATAGATAGATAGATAGACAGTTGAAGAGATAGAAAGATGAATAAATAGATAGATAGGTAGATAGATATAGATAAATAGATAATAAGAGTGACAGGTAGAGAAATAGACAAAAGAATACTGCATATGCAGTAATTTTTTGCACATGCATGCATATTCGTATGGGCACATTTGGCCCTTCCTTCCTTCCTTCCTTCCATCCTGCCTGCCCCAGAGCTTGCCTGGCTCTGGCCCTGGTCTCTGGGGAAGCCGTTCTCCTCCCCCCATCTTTAGGGAACAAGATATCGGGCAGTAGATTTGACTTAACCCAATTTTCGTCCTCGTGATTCGCATGTAACACAGGGAACTAATTAACTTTTGCCGGCAGATTCGGTGAGATTATTATCATTAACCCTTATTACAACCTTTCGTCTCGTGGAGAAGTCTGGGAACATCTAATTTGCATATAAACGATGGGAATATTTGGCTAGACGGGAAAATTAGACGTCTATTGTCTGGGTACCTTCAGTGGCGAGCCAATCGTCATACGCGTTCGGTCAAGTCCTGATGATCATAATTTCTTACTTTGGGAAATATTGGTCGAGTTATATATACGTCAATTGATTTGTATTGATTATCTTTATGTATGATTGTGTATATCTCATTTCTAATATCGCTATTGGTGTACTATCATTGCTATCATTGTCATTATCGTTATTATCATTGTTATCATTATTACTATTATTTTTATCACTATAAATATTGTTATTATCATTATTATTGTTATAGCAATAATAATAATGGTGATGATGATAATAATGATAATAATAATAATAATAATAATGATAATATCAATGATAATACTAATAACATGATAATAATAATAGTAATAATAATGATAGTAATAATAATAATAATAATAATAATAATAATAATGATAATGATAATGATAATAGTAATGATAATGATAGTAATAATAATGATAGTAATAATAATAATGATGATGATAATGATAATAATTATTATCAGTTATCTGCATTGGTGTTCCCGGACTCCGCACACAAGTCGTTACATTGTGAAGGAAAAGTCACCGACGAGCCTGCTTCATCGACGACCAGTTAAAAGCATGACCTTGACGTAGGTCTCCTTGCTTGGAAGGAGTCCACCATTCCCCTGCTCCTGCTTGGAGTGTGGTTTCGAAATTGAAAAAGCACTAAAACAAGACAATCAAAGGTTGTATACTTGGCTGACTTCCTAGGCTCTGTAACATGAACTAACTCACCTCACAGGGGATAAATCTCATACGGTCACTTCATTGATTGAAACAATGACACTAAAGATATTCGTTGGCATTAGTAATATCTTTCGAGTTAATTGAGCATAAAATGCAAAAAGGCTAGGTTAATGGCATTCTTCCTTTTCAGTCAGTTCATTTAAATACAATTCAAATAACCCTGAATTTAAGTTCCTTCGACACACACACACACACACACACACACACACACACACAATCATATATAAAAGTAATATTGCTTTTAGCTCACCAGAGTCTTCATAATCAAGGAGTCCTCTGTTATTCTCTTTAGGGGGATTCGAGTGGGCTGACTCGAAGGGCTTGTTATCAGCGTGATCAAGACTCAGGTCAGGTTTTGTAGTCATCCTCTCTCTGCTGAAGGGAACTTCCTATACGACCATGAATATAGAAGATAGAGCTCCGACGGCAACAGAACACAGTGCATGGAGTAGCATTCCACTAAGAACTGCCAACAGCCTCTCTTACCCTCGTTGTGAGTCAACACGTAGCCGTTAATGAAGACTAAAGTAATCGAGATAAATGATTTAGTAGTAATATACATACATCACCACTGTGGACTTGGGTACGAATCCAACGTATTGGCATAGGATTCAATATTGATTTATGTGACTCCTCCAATAAAAAAGGAGAAAAAAAAATTTGCCGGTGTTGAATTAGCCGTCGTAATTCATCCGTAAAAGACAGTCACTCTTATCCAAGATTAAGATCTTAATGAAGGCTTAATAGACTGGTACACAGTGACTGGGTCTGTCCTTATCGCCCACCATGACACAGGAATGCACAGTGGAATCTATTATTGAAAACAAGAAGTTGAACATTGAGGTTAAAATGTCTATTGCCAACGAGACTTCTCATAAAAAATGATTACGGCTGACCAACCCCCAATAGAAAGGCCTGAAATCAGAGATGATTTAGAAAATGGTATTAACGTCACTTGGCGGGTTATTGCATTAGATTTTAATTGGTTTCCATACTTCATGTCCAGATGCAAAGATGGGGAGGAGAGAAACAGTGAATTACGATATTGAAAAGAAGAAAATGTGTCTACATACTCCTTCCTGCTCCACAAGTCTATTCATATCATTCTGAAGCTTCTGCAGCACTCAAGAAGTTAGCCTACGTCCACCGGCTGAGACCGTCGGTCGTAAATGCTGTGTGTGAATCTATGTTCAGAGAGTTAGGGGCGGTTGAGTGGTAAGGACTCTGTGTCTCCTTTATGGTAGAAGAGTCTGGGAATATGCTGTGTTATTACGGTGTTGGGTGATGCCCACAGCGTAAGCCGGGGGAGTATGACTCGTGCTTGTCTAGAGAGTATGGTTTCTGATGGACTGGAGTTTAAGATTGTGTTGAGAGGCCGGCAGTTTAGTGCTGGTCTGATTATTTCAGTGCGCATATGTTTTGTCAGTGTTATATTTTTTTTTATATTTGGGAACAGAGGTTACCGAGTTCTGAGATACGGTTAAGCTTTTTGTATCTGCTTGGGGGTTGGTGGTTGGTTATAGAGGGTTGGAAATGAAATGCCATAAGACAATATTTGGAGTGAGTACGATATGTCATGTTGATCATGTAAGGAATGACAATGTAAGAGAGATCCAAGATAAAAAGTGGAGTATGACTGAGAGACCTGATCAGCGTGTGCTGAAGTGGTTTGGTCATATGAAGAAGATGAGCGAAGAGAGACTATGCGGATATATATATATATATATATATATATATATATATATATATATATATATATATATATATATATATTTTTTTATTATACTTTGTCGCTGTCTCCCGCGTTTGCGAGGTAGCGCAAGGAAACAGACGAAAGAAATGGCCCAACCCCCCCCCCCATACACATGTATATACATACGTCCACACACGCAAATATACATACCTACACAGCTTTCCATGGTTTACCCCAGACGCTTCACATGCCTTGATTCAATCCACTGACAGCACGTCAACCCCGGTATACCACATCGCTCCAATTCACTCTATTCCTTGCCCTCCTTTCACCCTCCTGCATGTTCAGGCCCCGATCACACAAAATCTTTTTCACTCCATCTTTCCACCTCCAATTTGGTCTCCCTCTTCTCCTCGTTCCCTCCACCTCCGACACACACACACATATATATATATATATATATATATATATATATATATATATATATATATATATATATATTATCCCTGGGGATAGGGGAGAAAGAATACTTCCCACGTATTCCCTGCGTGTCGTAGAAGGCGACTAAAAGGGAAGGGAGTGGAGGGCTGGAAATCCTCCCCTCTCGTTTTGTTTTTTTTCCAAAAGAAGGAACAGAGAAGGGGGCCAGGTGAGGATATTCCCTCAAAGGCCCAGTCCTCTGCTCTTAACGCTACCTCGCTATCGCGGGAAATGGCGAATAGTATAAGATATATATATATATATATATATATATATATATATATATATATATATATATATATATATATATATATATATATATATATATCAAAATTGGAAGTGTTGGAATCTATTGTGAGATAGAGAGATTATATGCTTGTGAGCTGAAAGCCAGCAGTCCACGTGTGGGTGAGGCAGAAGGAAATGACATCAACTTGGGCCAAAGGACTGAAACTTAATGAAGCGATGAGTTACCGCGCAACCATCGCTGACCCTCAAGATACTAAGGAGGGCAGTACTGGTAATATACCTCCCTGGTCGGTGGCTGCCTAGCACCTAATCAGTACCGACAGAGAGAGAGAGAGAGAGAGAGAGAGAGAGAGAGAGAGAGAGAGAGAGAGAGAATATCACAGACTCTTCTCAACAGAAACGGGTCACTCCCTCCAGTTGACATATACAGTCGTCGTACCTAGGCGAGGTGCAGTGACTGCCGCAGCGATTCCCTGCATCACACACCGCCACCATTACCACAGTAAATATTAGGGTCTGCCTCACGTGAGGTTAAACAAGGTTTACAGACCAAAAGAAGTCACTGGAGATAAGATGTTTAATGTGACCTACATTACCTATCTTGACGTTAGTTATTTTCTCAGGTGTGTCTGTGTGTGTGTGTGTGTGTGTGTGTGTGTGTGTGTGTGTGTGTGTTCTATTCGGCAAGAGATATCATAATTAGCAGAGGTGTTGGAGGTTTTTGTTTATTATTCTGAGGTGGTTTGGTCGAGATACTGAAGCATTAATTCCGAGACTGTTTCATTTTCTTTGTACTGAAAATTTTCCCTGGTACGCATAACTAAATCCTGCTTACTAAATCCCTGGTACATAGAAGCCCACATGGGAATAATGTTCAACATAGTCATTGGTATATATCGTCACCCTTACACCTTCTCTTGACTGGGTATGGTAATCTTTTAAGTTTAAAAAAGGAGTAATCAATTACAACCCTAGAAATGAGATCGTGCGAAATCTGGAGACACTCACAGTTTGTATAATGTTATTCTGAGAAATGTTTTTTTCTTTTGGTAATCTTACACAGTTTGTCAAGACTAAGCCGATTGACTGACTGACTGACCACGAGAAGGCGCGTGTCAGAACATACGCGTTCGACAACATGGGTCGAGGCTGTGGCTTCTAGGTAACAACCACGTACGACCAACCTACTGGATAAGAAGTGGATGTCCAACTCAGTGAAGGAGAAAAGTGTTCAAATCTTAAAGAAAAAATCATTATCCATCGAACGCTAAAAAAGAAAAGGAAAAACATTGGAAAAAGAAAGATTATTCTTTTTTTCGTCCCTCCCCCAGACACAACGTTTCAAGATGGCGACCCAGATCAGCGATGAACAACGTCACTAACCTCCAGGGATCACAAAATGGCTGCCACGTTCACAGAGAACACAATCCCGCACTCGACGTCCCCGTGAACCGTTCTTCGAGCCGATGAATAAACGATGGCGTGACTCTGGGCGACAGACCACAAAAGCCGGAACCTATATAAGGACGACTAATCTCCGCCCCGAACCCATTACCCACGTCAGAGAGCGATTCAGTGAAGAAGAGGAATGGGACTGAAGTAGAATTAGTGACCGATACAACAGGATGGAGGTGGTGGAGGTGGACTGCTGTCGTGTGTGTTGTGCTTGAGAGCATGGTGCCAGGACCGAAGGCAGTGATAGGAGCAGCGTGGCGAGTTGTTATGTAATGTCTCTCTCTCTCTCTTCTCTCTCTCTCTCTCTCTCTCTCTCTCTCTCTCTCTGCCCACGGTAGATAAGTATGTAGTGAGTGAGGCGACAGAGAGAGAGAGAGAGAGAGAGAGAGAGAGAGAGAGAGAGAGAGAGAGAGAGAGAGAGAGAGTAAAAAAGTGTTATTTGTCAAGCACAATGTGAGGTGAGCGCTACGGGCTAGCCCCACCCACCTGGCCTAAAGTAAAATCTCGTTATAAAGGCATTCGTTACGTTACGAGGTTGGGTGGAAGTTGCTCTCCCTGTAATGTGTTCTGAACCCTCACGTAGAATGAGAAAAGGAGAAAGACTTTTTTTCTGTCTCTCGTTTGCGTGAATTGGGAAAATTGAAATCCACCTGGACACAACTACATTTTCTTTCGATATTGTAATTTCTTTTTTGGATGGGTGTGTCCGTGCGAACACATGCACTATGTCGTCCACACTACAACGGACAGGGTTTGATAAGGAACCTGCTTCCCAGAAATCATATAATTTCCTTTTCCCCATTTTACCGTTTGTATTTTCTATCACAGCAGAACAATATCCCGATTCCCAGCACCCACTTTATCAGCCTACGGTAAGTGCTTTTCCACTGAACCGCATATGCTTTCCCATTTCCCGACGTCCATTTCCCCACTTCATAAAATGCGTTTCTCCAGTCCATGGCAACTGTTTTCCTCTAAGACTACGACATGTATTTACTCGAACTTCAATCGACGGAAACTCTCTGTTCCTTTAAACCATTCCCTTCCCCAGTTCCTTGAATCTACTTCCTCCTTCCCCACACCCTCTGAGGTTTACGATCTCACTCGGCACCAGGGAGTAACGTCTGCATCAACGCCAGCTCTGAGTGTCAGCTCGACCTTCACCAACGTTTGCGCCACCAGCGCCAAATACGATGGTGAACCTGCTTGCACAAAAAATGGAGGTGGAGACGGAGGAGGAGGAGCGAGCGAGCGAGCGAGCGAGGGATGGTGGGAGGGTGAGTGGAGTGAGCTATTTGGGATTCTAATAACATTCTTGTTGATCTGTTGTCGTCTCTGGACGTCGATCATATCAGCAACGACATGATTATCCCATCAGAGTCTGGGAGGATGGATGTGCCCACGGGCGACAGGCAGGCAGAGGAGACGAAGGGGGAAAAAATATGCAGAGTTCTGTATTGATAAGAGTATAATTTGGCACTACACTGTCTCGTCTTATGTCGTAGCTATTGGGAATATTATGTTCAATTTTTGATATATCTATGCACGCATGTAGATTGCAACGCGGCCGTAAACATGCAAATACAATGATACACTTACCCGCAGGCACACAGACAATTACACACAAATAGACTGATGCACACAAGCACAAATATATATAGACTCTCGCAGACATAGCACACACACACACACCCACCCACACACACACATACATAAACCTATGTACTCTCTCTCTCTCTCTCTCTCTCTCTCTCTCTCTCTCTCTCTCTCTCTCTCTCAGACAATTTTCACTCCTTTATCCCAGGTTTCTGTCTTTTCTCTCTGCCTCATCCACACGTGGGCTTTCAGTCCACACACATGCAATCTTTCCATCTCATAAACAACGCTTGACAGCACTGCCACAGAACACTCTTAAGTTAGCTCCGAGGGCGCCACGCCGATGTCATAAATTTCTAGGGATGAACTGTACACATGAAATCGATGTGAACCATTCACCTTTAGGAGCCCAGGATTCGAACCCAGGTCACATAAATGAGAATCAGTGAACATATCTTGGGCGTCGAGAGGTGAATGGCTTTCACAGACGGCTGCCTTAATGGAGTCCCTCACAATGGCTTCACTCTTAAACGCTTAAACTCGACAATGGAGTTCCTTAAGAAGCAGGTCCTTCTTCATCCCTCTTCAGTCTTTTCCTACACGATCTCCCACAACTTCTAGCAGACCAGAACATACGCAAACAACCCATAGTCACATCACAACACTCCTGACACCATAGTATCAACGCCAAACATGCAGCAGTACATAACACAGCTGGAGCAATGGCTCAGTCCAGATCAGAATGGCTTCGTCTACACAGAAGTCTTCGATCATTTTTCAATCCCAGATAGAAATAGATCCAGCTTACACCCTCCACTCACCTTGAATGGATAATTTCTCTCACTGAACAAAGCAATAATCATTCCATGCATCAAAAATGAAACACCCATGGCGGCTATACATCACATCAAAAATATTAACACAAAAGCAGACTAAGTGCCCTCAAAACACTATCTGGCATCGGATTTGGACCAGAAAAGAAATCCTTAAACATCTTGTATAAACATTTCATCCTCGCTGTTCTTGATTACGGATATCCACCCTGGTTTTCCGCCCTCTCAAAAGCAAATATAACAAAGCTACAATTCACACAAAATAGTAAACTTAGTGCAATCACTAGCTGCCAAGCAACCACAAGTACATGCTACCTACACAATGAAACAAAGATCCTCCCAATACTGTTCCACCTCAGCATGCCCGGCGCTCAATTCTGCGCAACAGCACTGGACCCCTTCCACCCTAACTACTCCCTAACTAAGAACTAAAAAGCTTAACCCTGCCTCACACATTGGTAACCTTTACACTCAGATCCCACTAACCCCAACAAATATAAATGGCAAAACACATACGTACTGAAATAACCTAACAAACGGTAAATAGCCGCCTTTCCAAACTATCATGCAAACAATCATCAGAGGCCACACTCCCCAGACAAACACGAGTCACATATGATCGTCTACACTTTGGACATCACCCATCGCTACGACACTACAAATACCGTTTCATTCTATACCACAACGAAAATACAGAATATTTACGACTCGGTTATTACGCACTCTTCCCCCCCCCCACGTAGACACACACAAGGACACTACACTTATGACCTAAGGCTCCTAGAGCGCTGCGGGAGTTTCATAATGATAAAAAGGACTCCTACTGGACTCCTTGGACGGAAAGTAATTGTATAAACTTACACACACACACACACACACACACACACACACATGCACACACATCTGTGTTGAGTTAGAACGTATGCCCATTCTTGCAATAATATTAATAGTAATAATAATAATAACAATTAATAAGAATAATAATTAATAAGAATAACAATAATAATAATAATTATAATAATAATGATAAATGATAATGATAATCATGATAATGATAATAATAATAATGATAATGATGATTTTATTTTGTATTGTCAATAGTAATTGTGGATTTTCGCGTTGCCATGTCGAGTGTGCACCACACAAATGTAACTAATTTTCGTGACTGATACCATTTAGCGAGGAATGGGAGGCAGGTTTCTTCATATACAAATGCGGCTGTGGACTCATCAGGTGTAGCAGTCCCTGCTAGAGGGAGGGAGGGAGGAACTGTGGCAGTAAGTTTGTGGCATACTCTCATGTCTTGTTGGGATCTAACTCTATTCTTCATACATATGGACGATGATCTAAAACGCAGTTGCCTCCACGTCGTTCTGTCTATAGTGATGGCTGGCTTCCCATGTCTTGTGGTCCGTCTCTCATGCTCTGTAGTTAGCTAGACCTCAGGAATTCCCTCCATCTGAGGTTTGTAGTGTGAGCTTCCTTGCTTTGTTGGCTGCAGAGCGCTACTTTTGGTACATATGCTGGTGTCCTCCAGATGAAGCATAGATCCAACTCGACGAAGCAGGGCTATCAAAATTATGCTTTCAAAACCTCGGGTTCTGTACACTACATTTAGAAGAGGCAGAACAATGCTCTACATGCACATAACCCTTTAATGATGCCAGAGCCGTGGCTAACAGTGCAGTGGTTGGCTGGGTGTCTGTTTTTTTTTGGGTATTAAAAGGCCTATCAACTGCCAGGTTCATTAAAGCTAACATTAAGCTTCATCCACCCACCTGACAATCTTTTTTAGCACCTTCTCCAGTTGTTAGGGATAATTCTTAGCCCACATACACTCTCACTATGCATGTGAACCATGGGAGAGGGAGAACTACTGCGTAATGTGAGCCAACAACGCCACTTCCCTCACTAAGTCATTCCGTATCATCCCGGTCTTCCCAGGCAGCAATGTCTCAGAACCGTACAAAGAAATAAAGAATATGTTGCTTTGCACATCATATGACAATAACTACGATCTTATATGTAAAGCGAGCTGTAACTGAATGGAACGCTTGCCTAACAGCAGAGAAAATGAGGCTTGGGGAAGGATCCAAGGGCGCACCCGGTCGATAACCACAACACGGGTGATTTAAACCTGATGTGTGGAAGGGAAAGGCTTGTGTGAAGTGCCCTGACGTTGTACAGATACTCTGTCTTTAGCGGATGTTGTCTGGGTTATTGAAAGGAGCGGATGACTGATATGTGGACGGTAGAGTCTGCCTGAATATATGATGCATTTACGGCATCTTGATACGTCATTGATAAATCATCAGTATGTTTATCTGTTCGAGCGCCAAAATGCAAATGTCTTCTCCTGCTGGGGACAATAGGAGAACAGAGTCACAGACTGAGGCCACCTGGTGTGACAGATGGAGGCCACATTCTGCCATAATAAAGATAAAACTAAAAGGGGTCGTGTTCTTTAGGGAAAGCTTCGAATCGCCGGAGAGATAACGAATCATGAGACAGTTTGCTTACGCGGGCTTGTAGAAATATCCCCGCTACGAGACTCTTACAGTCAACATCGACTATGTTTTCGACCTCACCAAAAGCTTTGAATTCACGGTAGAGTGCGGTTAGATAACATGCCTTACACCGCCCACCACACTGGGTGCTTTTAAACTCTCGTCTCGTGGCCTACCCCTGCTGGCACCGTAGCACGGTTAGTGGGAGATAATCGTTTCCTGCACCTTAGATACAAGAGAGCAAACAGATCTCAAAGTAACAAGGAACATGTGATGTTCTCGTACACACAAATATACACAAATAGAAGAACACACGCTGTCTATCTATACTTGTATTCATCTGTCTGACGACTCATTTAACAACATTCATTGAACAGCATTAGGTCCTAATAGACTCTGGCGTCAGGCGAAGGTTATTTAGATGAGAGATATGGATAATGTTTTGTAAACAGTTATTCAAATGCAGTTAATGTTTCCTCACGTGTAACACCACTTAGCAATCAGAATGGAAGACATCACATACTACTTTTCCTGTCGAAGATACTGGGAAAAGTGGCATATTAACAAGAACAATTTGACAGACAACGTACTTTAAGACTAGTGATGAATAAATTTCAAGGAAAGGAGAGAATGTGTAGTGAGCCTCAGACAAACTCCAAAGATGGTCTGATGTATGGTTGATGAAGTTCAACTCGAGTGTATTGAAGGTAATTACGGTATAGGGCATCGAAAGAAGGCCTCGATATGAATATCATCTGGCAGGAGAGAAGCAAAGGAGACAAACTGTCTGCTGGCAAATACTAGAATAACTCTCACCTACATAGATAAAGAAATATTCAGCAAGCTTTTCGTATCCTACATTAAGCCAAAGCTAGGATATGGGTCTCAAGTTTGGTTACTGCATTCAAAGAAACGCGAAGAACTGACAAAGAAAATCCGGTGGAAGGCAACAAAGATGGTACCAGAAGTAAAATACATGGATTACAAGGAAACGTTAAAGGCCATAGATCTGTTCACCAAGGAAGAAAGAAGAGAAGGGGTTGACCTGATCATAGATTTTGAGTTTCCAAGCCAGTTTGTTGATGTCAACGGCGGACACAGTTCTTCGCGATGCAAAGACAGAGGAACCAGAAGCCATAACATGAAATCAAGAAAAAAAAGAAAGAAAAAAGATATCAAAGAAGTATTTTGATAGCAGAAGAGCAATGGTTGAATGGAATTAACTGAATGATGAAACTGTGAATGTGAACAGCATACAGAAGCTGGAAAAGTTGTACGAGTGTATAGAAAGTGTGAGATGGGGTCCCCATGAGCGTAAAGCTCCATCTTCGCACAATACAATAGATAGTTACACGCACTCAAATACATACACATATACATACATTGATATCATCATACATATATACATAAAGAAACTACCACAGTACATACAAGTACCTACGACGTGAGCCCGTCCTGCTCACCCCAGAGAGACAGACAGACAGATACACAAGTTGAAAATGAGCTATAACTTTAGACATGGATACGAATGTACACTAACTAACAAAGGACTAGAAACAGACGAACAAACATGGCTCACATACACGAACAGATAAAGCGTGATGGATAAATGAAGACGGATTTTCAAGGGTTCTTATTTTTCTTTGAGATAAGTAATTCAAACTTATCTCCATCGAAGCCCAGAACACCGACCAGATATCTGGACCTCCCGTGTTATCTGGAGGGAAGGTGAGGTCAGATATGAAGGTGTTCTTATCGGCATTCTGCGTTCCCTGGGCTCTTGCCATTCCCCCAGAGTTCAGTGATCTGTTACGGAATGATCACAGATCTCCTCGTCATAATTTTCTCAGGCTAATACGGAGTTGGGAATATATGAGATAGTGTGAGATCGGCGCCCAGCTATTAATTAACCGCAGTTTGTCAAATACATTGGCTTTGCTCAGACGGCGCAATGAGCTAATTATATAGAATGAGGCCGGAGTCGCCCGGAGAGCGAATCAGGTTGAACGTACGTGGCAGGTTTGTTGTTATAGCGCCCCTACTGAACATCTCGTGTACGTGGTGGACTTACTCGTCTTTGCCATCTAGTCGTCCTTGTAAGTCATCTACGTATGTCACTCTCTCACCTAAAGTTATCATGTTTTATTCCTCCACGTCACATTATCACCTACACAGCTCACGGCGTACCTCAGGTTATCACCTAGAAAACCCAGAGAGTCAGTCCAGTAGCTTGTCTTCCCATCGACGTCACTCACCCATGTAACCTCTACTGCCACCTCCATATCTCAGTTCTGAAGAGAGAGAGAGAGAGAGAGAGAGAGAGAGAGAGAGAGAGAGAGAGAGAGAGAGAGAGAGAGAGAGAGAGAGAGAGACTCATCCGCACTTCCTGCCACCCTCTACCACCCGTGGTCACTAATTGCCAACCAATATTTGACACCGCCGTGCCAACAATGCCTACATTAGCACCAGCGCCACAGTACACTGCCGATCATCGCAGTACAACCACAGTACATCCCCCCCCCCCGACCCCAAAAGTACGTACTACAACCACAAGAACAACGACACAAGGAGATCTCAACACACAGCTAACAACACACCACACTGCCTTTACCCCGGCGCACAACCACTATCGCAAAACACCGTCTCCTCCTCCACCACAACAGGACGCTGCACCCACTGGCGTCCTGACGATCACTATTACCTTGATATATTGGTCACCGCATCAAACCTCAGCATCATAACTTGCTGCCTACCTTCTATTCTTCCCGCGAAGCCATCACGGTAATCGAGGGAATTAACTTCAGTTCATATTCAGACAATGATGCCTGGACTAGTTCTCTGTCTGAGTCAGTCGGACATTAGGCCCTAATAGATTCCCGCGTCACGCAAGGGTTGTATAGATGCACGGAGAGGAGGACAGTGTTTTCTAAACATTGATACAAACACTTGTTAATAATGGCTCTGCACGGTAGCGCCTCTGATAAGACCAGTTAACAATCAGAATGCAATGCTACTACTACTCTTCCTATCTTATCTTTCTTCTTTTCTTGTCTATTTTTTTCCTTTCGTTTTTTTTCCTCCCAAAGCTACTGGGAAAAAATCAGCATATTAACTAGATTAAAAATGAGATTTGCAACTTACCTTAAAACTAGTGATAAGTAACTCTGATAACTTCTCAGCGAGCGGTAGGTAATGAATTTTGCTTCACTTTCCAAGAATTAATCTGCAAAAACAGAAAAAAGATTATGTAGTTTAACCAAAATTTGGAATTGCTTCACTTTCCAAGAATTAATCTGCAAAAACAGGAAAAAGGTTATGTAGTTTAATCTAAATTTGATTTATTATAGAATTCAATAAGAAGATTATTAGGTAAAGAGGATGAAAAATGAAATTTAATAGAAATGAAAATTGCAAGATTATGATTCATATAAGACGTCTCAGAAATTTCTTTTCACCTACTTTTTGAGACTGGCCCAGACGAGGTAGACTCTCCATGGCTTATGGCGTCAGTGGAGCTTTGTTAAATAGATAGAATAAACTTTGTAATGTAGTCCACATCATTACGTGTGCGAAATTTCATGTGAAATGTTTCAGAAGGTCATGAGGAAAACATCTCAAGAGATTCACAACGAAATGGCCAACATCTGCCAAGTTTACTTGCGAGATTGAAGTGTTTATGATTGGAATGGTGGTTCCATCTTTTTAAACAAGTCTTCATGATCGTGGTTGAGACCACCATACCTGCTAGTCATCGAGTAGGAAATGGTTTGAGTTTCGGATGAATCACTAGGAACATGTACCGAAGCACCGAAACATTTCGAAGCATGCATACCGAAGCACCGAAGCATTTCGAAGCATGCTTCATAAGCATGAGGTTCAGCAGTGAGAAGTAAACGTCTCGGATGAATCAACAGGACCGAGTACCGATAGATATGCAAGTCTACTTCACGAACACGAAGTTCAGCACCAGCGAGAAATGAACATCTCGTTCTACCTAATCAGGAGGCGAAGCATCGCCGTTTAAAGTGATCTGGCGACTGGAAATAAACCGTGTGAAAGGACCCACACGACGCTGCGTCCAGCAACCTGCGTTCACTCACCAGAGACTGTGTCCTATCGAAGAACATACACATCCACTGCGTTTGAAGTCTTACCATATACACACACACCACCAAGACACAAAGGTTACTTACACTCTATATCCCCTCCCATGACGCACACTGCAGCCTTCCCTTCCCAGAAGAAGACCATACGTCGTGAACAGCGAGCGGACCATCTCTGGGTTACCGTGTTGGTATGATTTCCGAATAGAGTTTCTCTGTTCTAATTTCAACTGAACCTGAGGCAGGCGGCCGGGCGGGACCACCAGGGAGGGGGATCCTGGCTCCACTGTGTCAACACCAAACCGTGACGTCAGCGCTCGGTTGACCCCGCCAGCTCGGGGGGCCCATTTGGCTGACTCTTGATTTCCTACGAGCGCAAGGGCGTGACTTGCAGTAATGGTGCTTGATCTCTAATGCGCATTGTGATTAATGGAAATATTGTTTACGAGTTTTTCTACTCGTGTAAATGAAAGGCTTGCGGGTAATTAGGAGGGTTTTTGAAGATATAGTAAACGTCAAGCATTTCTCTGTTTGTAAATAATGAGCCTGTAGCCTGTAAATCTTGGCGACAATGAGTCCCTCTTATTCCGTCTTCTTGATTGTGGGTATTTACAGAGTAAAATATCAGGCGATGACCGTAAACTATTTTACATCTCGTTTCTCTATTTTGCTATCAGTATTCCCAAGAACAACTTGTATGTGCCGTGAAGCAGCGAGATAGCAGAAAGATACCAAAGTAAGAGTATGAATATGATACTTGCGAATGAATTTAATAAGATGATTGCTGAAAGCGAAGTTGCAAGCGCGTGTCGCATTAAACACAGTGATGACAAATGCAGCCAGGTTTATGATTTTCGTTTTCTTCATAGGGCAGATTTATATTATCATGTCAGAGACGAAAACCTGAGTTTATGTATTACGTTAACGATGTGTTTTTATTATGGTGGTGATTGCTTTACTGCAGAGGTAGGTTTAGGTAAACGGATGAGGAGCCGGGGCTGAAGGATCTTATTAAGTTGGGGTATCTGAGGAATGTTTGTGTCACGCAGGGTGTTAGGGAAGAAGGGCGAGGGGGAGCGATAGGAGTAGTCGCCTTGAGGAGGGTCGTCCAGTGGATTATAGGGTATAGGAAGTCTTCAGGCAAGGAGCCAACATGCTAGGGAAGTGTAGCACTACAGTGGATCGCCGTGAAGTACATACTGTCCAACAGACAACACACCGCCGCTTCCTCAGGCCTGCCTCCTCCACGCCAGCACCGGACTTCTGCAGACAGTCCACTCAGCCTCCACTGCCCTTTGCTGGTGGTGACCACCAGGGAATCATCACTTGAGGAGTTATCCGCTGGGTAATTAATTGATGGGAAGCTCTGCAGTGGAGAGAGGGTCGGCGGGAAATCATACACTGTGACATCTGAGATGGGGAATTATCCGAAATGGGAGATATCAGTGAGGAGTTCTTTGGTGGGGGAGTAATGAAGTGGGAAGTGCACTAGAGAGTAGCCGAGTTTAGGAGTTGCTCCAGTGTAAAGAAGGCGGTAGGTCCTTTGACTAACGGTTGGTTGCCTAGTGGCCACTTGACCGGCAGGAATCATCACCCAGTTTAAAACACATGAGTTATGTCTATTGGTGAGACATCTGATGTACAATTGGTTTCCGCATGTCCTTCGATCAGCTTTATTTCCCAGTGGCTTCCACCTACCGTTTGACTACACCACAACCCCGTATATATATTTTCATCTATGGTGACCAACATAACATCTTCGCTATCCTCGTTCCCCCCCAGTGTCTGTGCGCAACTTTTTTTTTTAATTTGCTATCCAAGAGGCCCTCATCTGCTACGTCCCATTACCACCCTCCTTTCATACTTCGTCCACCACACACACACCCACCTGACTAGACGACGAGATTGAATCTATCTCCCTCCGCCACTCTCGTTCCTATAGCGTCTAATGGATACCTCCTAGCTAGACCACCAGCCCCCGCCTCCACCTCCCATTACCAACTTGATTCTGTTAGTTACTCTGTGGACCTCGTCATGGTCGTTGGCTTGTTGTTTATCCAGGCCTATTAACTGTCAGGGCCATTAAGGCCGTCATCGTCAAGTTATAACCACCATACGAAAAATCTTTTATACCTGCTTTTTTTTTCAGGTTTAAAAGATAAACTCTGAGACCAACGTCTACACTTTCACTATGTCTATGGCTCTTGACCCGTTCGTCAAAACCCACTGTGGCGGCGACGCCTCTCCTCTCGAGAGGCCTAATTGTGTATTCATTGTTGCTGACCTGCGGCCCAAGGCGTGTGGCTCTCCCCAGCCGATTTATGATATCTATCAGACCAATCAATGGTCACCGGTCGGCCTAAATGTGAACCAAAAGCCGACGAGAAAAACCAGCCGCCTAGAGCGAACCTAATATGAGCCGTGGTCTGAAAATTGGAAGAACTATGAAACATGGATGAATATGAGCCCATCCTGAACTCTGTATACCCTGGCCTTTAATGGAAGCTCGGGCTCATTCTGTTTCAGAGAGAGCATTCAGGTTGAGGGTGAAGGTAAGATATGGGAGTCTCGACCTAATTTCGTTTCTGCCTTGATATGATTCCCTCGTGTATATGAACCCTGAGCTGATATGAACCCCAGTCTAATTTGATCTCTAATCCACTGTGATTCCTGGCCTAATGTCATCCCCAAGTCCAATGTGAGCCCTGGTCTAATGTGACCTCTGGCCTAATACAACCCCGGCCTAACGTAATCCCTAGTCTAATTTAAGCCTTGGTCTATAAAGCTGTAGTCTTTCAGTCATCATGGCGCCTTGAACTCTAGCTTAAATGAAAACCCCAGCTTGAATCAAGCTAAGCCTAACTTTAGTCCAGTTCCGATGTAACCCCACCCTAATGTAAACCTCAGCCTGAGGTTAGCGAGGCCGAGAATAAACCCAGTTCTACGGTAAACCCTAAGCTTCATTGGAATCCTGGACTGATATCACCTCCAGCTTGATTTAAACTTTGGTTTGAAAAAGTGTGTGGGGTTTATGGTTGCATGAAGGTGCAGGGACGCATGTATCAGAAGTGTGTTGGGGTGTGAGAACATGCAGGTGTTGGCGTGTGATAGTGTGGGCGTTCAGGAGAGATGGAGTGCAGGAGGCAAGGACGTGTGATGACAAAGGCGTCGGTAGCATTGGGCGTGGAGAGGTGCTGGCGCGCGTGCGTGTAGGTGTGGGAAAGTAAAAGAACATGAGTCAGTAGGTTGGCCTGAGTAGGAGCCAGGCCATGCAAGTCTGGCTGAGTGTGGATGGAGGCGTGTGTAGGTGTGGGCGTGCGTAGGCGTGTGTAGGCGTAGGCGTATAAATGCAAACGTAGTATGTAGGTTTGGGCGTGTGCACACGTATCTGTAGGAGTGAGTAAAGGTCCTGGGCTCGCCTTCCAGCCGCCTGCCCCTTCCCTGTGTAAGGTCATGACCCCCCAGAACTGGAAGTGTTCGAATGTCGGTGATTCTGCAGCAAGGGATCCGACACCTCACACTCGTTAAATTGTCTGTATTGCTAATGAGCATCAGGCTATTGGTCCAGCCTTCGAAAACCGACTCTTAATGTTCTCATCTTTTACTGATTTTCAAGTAGAATCCTTTTTCTTATCATACTCAAGCCTGCTTCATAAAAGGTAATCGTCATTGCCATGATATTACTCGAACTACTACTTCTACCTCTACTACTACTTCTACCTCTACTGCTACTACTACTACTACTACTACTACTACTACTACTACTACTTATAGCAACAATAATGCTGATAATAAATTAACACATGAATTTCAATCGGCATAAATACCAGGAGGTAAAAACATTCACATCCCTCGTAGTCTGGTGAGTTCTGATTGGCCAATTTAGGCTTTACCTCCTCTTTCATTAAGTGCCAAGTGCAGCTCACTCCCGACCCACCATACCAGCTGCTCATCACCATGTGACACGCCGTCTAGACACTTGCAATTACCCACGCCGTCTGCTGATTGGTTGCGGTACCAGACGGCTACACTCTGGTAATTACCCTCAATCATTACTCGACATTATAGATCTTTGACAGGACTGGCCTACCTTACCATTACGCGTGGATCTTAGAGATGTAGTCTGTCTGACAGATATTTTTATAACACGAGCCATTTAGAGAGATGAATTAGTCTTGAGGTCATATACATGCACAATCACCATATCTATCTATCTATCTATCTATATATATATATATATATATATATATATATATATATATATATATACATATAAACACACACTCACGTGTGTGTGTGTGTGTGTGTGTGTGTGTGTGTGTGTGTGTGTGTGTGTGTGTGAGCACTCTATAAACTTCTTATGTTCCAATATTCTTAACATCAAAGAACGTTCGCAGAATTACATTCACATGCGGGAGATCCCGGCACATCCATAACTTGTGCACGAACCAAAATTCGTTCACACTTATGTTCTAACGTATAGTTAGCCGGACTTCAGAATAAAATTAGGAAACAATCGCACACAAATACAGAAAACCTTATACATAAGCATCCACAAGTATGCGTACACACAGACATACAAATTTTTTCTGTTTCACACACACACACACACACACACACACACACACACACACGGACCTCCATGGTGTAATGGTTAGCGTTACTGACTGTGAGTCAACACGGGCAGGCCCAGGGTCAGGCCCGCATGGGATCGATTTCATGGCTGGGCAGTTGACCCACACCCAACCCAGGTGTTCATACTTTCCCTGGGGCTGGTTTAGCTAGTGTGCATGTGTGTGTGTGTGTGTGTGTGTGTATCTACATGCATAGACGTAAAGACAATGTGCATTTATACAAGGTTAGGAGACGAAGCGACACGAATGTAAAACCGTAACACACAAATAATAATCACATACACATATGCATACACACACACATATATATAAGGGCACAACTGCACGTTCCTGCTCTAAAGCTAGTTGAGAACCCAAACCAACAATACCAGTAAGGAATTATCTTAATTGGATCAGGGTTGAATTTCCATCTTGCTCAGACCACATAAAGTGAGAGTTAAAACAAAAACATCAAGAACTGCAGATGTAATACAACTTACTCCGACGGGGAACAAGAATGATATATATATATATATATATATATATATATATATATATATATATATATATCATTCTTTTCATATCTGATCTTCGTTTCTCATGTTAGCGAGGTAGCGCCAGGAACGGACGAAGAAATGCCATATCTGCTCACATTCATTCTGTAGTTGTCATGTTGTGTAATGCATCGAAACCGCAGCTGCATTACACACGTACACACACACACACACACACACACACACACACACACACACACACATATATTTTTTTTTTTTTTTTTTTTTTTTTTTTTTTTTTTTTTTGTCGCTGTCTCCCGCGTTTGCGAGGTAGCGCAAGGAAACAGACGAAAGAAATGGCCCAACCCCCCCCCCCATACACATGTACATACACACGTCCACACACGCAAATATACATACCTACACAGCTTTCCATGGTTTACCCGAGACGCTTCACATGCCTTGATTCAATCCACTGACAGCACGTCAACCCCTGTATACCACATGACTCCAATTCACTCTATTCCTTGCCCTCCTTTCACCCTCCTGCATGTTCAGGCCCCGATCACACAAAATCTTTTTCACTCCATCTTTCCACCTCCAATTTGGTCTCCCTCTTCTCCTCGTTCCCTCCACCTCCGACACATATATCCTCTTGGTCAATCTCTCCTCACTCATTCTCTCCATGTGCCCAAACCATTTCAAAACACCCTCTTCTGCTCTCTCAACCACGCTCTTTTTATTTCCACACATCTCTCTTACCCTTACGTTACTTACTCGATCAAACCACCTCACACCACACATTGTCCTCAAACATCTCATTTCCAGCACATCCATCCTCCTGCGCACATCTCTATCCATAGCCCACGCCTCGCAACCATACAACATTGTTGGAACCACTATTCCCTCAAACATACCCATTTTTGCTTTCCGAGATAATGTTCTCGACTTCCACACATTTTTCAAGGCTCCCAAAATTTTCGCCCCCTCCCCCACCCTATGATCCACTTCCGCTTCCATGGTTCCATCCGCTGACAGATCCACTCCCAGATATCTAAAACACTTCACTTCCTCCAGTTTTTCTCCATTCAAACTCACCTCCCAATTGACTTGACCCTCACCCCTACTGTACCTAATAACCTTGCTCTTATTCACATTTACTCTCAACTTTCTTCTTCCACACACTTTACCAAACTCAGTCACCAGCTTCTGCAGTTTCTCACATGAATCAGCCACCAGCGCTGTATCATCAGCGAACAACAACTGACTCACTTCCCAAGCTCTCTCATCCCCAACATATATATATATATATATATATATATATATATATATATATATATAGAGAGAGAGAGAGAGAGAGAGAGAGAGAGAGAGAGAGAGAGAGAGAGGAGTGTGTGGAAAAAAAAAACTCATTCACTTCCTGCTAGGGATAAGAGATGTGTGTTGTTGGCATAGCATTTCCAGCGGTGCTGTTTGGGAGGGAGTCGTAGGTTCTAGATACAAGAGAACAGAGGAGGGTGTCTGTGTCGGTAATGAAAATGCTTAAGGACGATATGGTGCGGGGAGGGTTAATAGTTTATGACAGTGTTAGAGAGAGGTGTGGCTGTAAGCGGAGTAAGTTTGATTGCGAGAGCTGGGCAGGGACGAAAATCATTTAGACATATAGGATGGATGAGTGAAGACAGAGTGACTAGGACAATATGTGTCAAGGGTAGAGGGAAAGAGGGGTTGAGAGGGACTGATAAGGAAAGGGAAGGATGGAGTAAAGTAGCCTTTGAGTTATCGGGACCTGACCATGCAGGAGGGTGAGAGGCGTGCATAGGATAGGTTAGGACTGAGGCAGTTGTCGCTTTATCAAGAACTACCACACAAGAACTACTCGAAACACTACTATGCATCTGAAAACACAGAGAGAAACGGAAAACCAAAGGTTGGTGGTTTGGTAAGCAAAGTCTTATGCCAAACCTTGTCATATACTTTAGGAGATGTCGATGGCCATAATAAAAGATTCACCAAAATCCGTAAGAATGAGGACCCACGAAAACTGGGCCACTTAGGAGAGATCACCATTAGGATTGTGCTGCGACAGCTGTTCCGGTGATCTCGAAGAAGGGAATGAGATTCTAAGTGTTGAAAAAAGTGGGAGTTAAGTAGAGTTTCAAAGACTCTGATGATAGGAAAAGTGAGAGTGATGGGACGAAAGTTTGAAAGGCTAGAATGGCTTCCTTTTTAGGGAATGGGCTCTGCTCAAAGCATACCTCCAAGATGGTAAAGTGAGGGTTTTGAGACAGAGGCGAAATAGTCGAGCAAGGAGTGGAGTTAGTTCAGATATACACTCCTGAGGAACATAAGTAGGTATGCTGTCTGGTCCGTATGCATTCTTGACCTGTAGCTAAGAGGAGCGGGACAGAGGGAGCAGAACTGAAGGCAAAATCGTGCAAAGTGGCGTTCAAGGTAATTAACGTACCAAAAATGAGGTATCTTATCAGATGGAGAGTTTGATATAGTTTGATCAGGTCGGAGAAGACGTGGAAATATTGAATGACAGAGTACGATGGAAACGCTTTTAGTTAAAAGATCAGAGAGAGAGAGAGAGAGAGAGAGAGAGAGAGAGAGAGAGAGAGAGAGAGAGAGAGAGAGAGAGAGAGAGAGAGAGAGAGATTTATCATTCGAAAAAGAGAAGTCAAATCGGCACACTCTAAGCATACTTGACCCTACAGGCAACAGACCTGCAATCATTCTGAGCAAAAATGAATGTAGAAATTTGATTCAGTGGATGATGATTAGTTCCCGATTTGCTACGTTCTGTGCCTCCTGATGCATCAAGTACCAGAAAAGGAGCGATCAGAGGATAGAGGTCTAGGAGAAGGGAGTGAAGTAGGAATTCTTCCTATCCACGGTGACTTCTTAGTTCTGCGTTCAGCACAACTGAAGACTTCCCACCCGGCAAGTAAGAACTTGGTCCCAAGGACCAGTACTGCTCTGTGGAGGGATCGTATGGGACAGAGGTGACCTATAGATAGAAAAAAGATCAAACATGTCAGGTGAGTGATCGCGGTAATCAGAAACTCGTATTGATTGTTTCAGTATTTGTTCCAGGCCGTTAACGAGGTAATGAATGAAGGCCTCGACTCCATTGGGATCATCCCATTTGGAAGTCAGCGAATCTGTGTGTGAATCTGTGTGTTTTACATTAAAATCGCTGGACCTGGAGATAGGAACGCTTCATGGCAGACGGACAAACAGTCGAAGATTGGCACATAGTTGGTGGAGTTGTAGGGAAATATGTGACGTATAATAGCAAGTGTTAGAGGGTACAAAATATTTTTTAGCTGAATGATAATGTAACTTGGAAGACTGAAGATGATATGAAGCGAGGAACTGGTGTCTCTGTACTATTGTCAACACAGACGATGCCCTTGGAGCGGAAAAAGAAAAGATGGTGGAGATCATAGTCTTCGACTGTTGGGTTTCATAAAAAAAAAAGAAAAAGGGAAAGGAGACAAATGGTGTCCAACAGTGACGAGATCGGATCTGATGCCGTGAATTTTGCACAAGTGGGTAGAGAAAGAGTTGGATCTTTGAGCGATGATGATGAAGGTGGGGTGGGTGAGTCCCCGGTCTCCAGATGTCGATCAAGAGGACTCCAAGAATCGCTCAGTCCTCCTTGATCGGTGGCGCCTTCTGGACTAAACGCCAGGAACGTAACATTTTGCTGTACTCTTGTGTGTTTGTTATAAAAGGAAATCTGGACACTTAGAGCAAAGTTCCTTGTAAGTCATGTGTTGTTCAGTGTTATATGTGTAAGATGGAGAGAGTGTGTTTGTGACTTACGTTCTAGTAGCCCACGTGTAGGTGAGGTAGAAAGAGGAAACGGCAACTTGGTCGAAGAAGGGGAAGTGACAGCCACTGCAGTGCTGGGTTGATACTCCACCGTCACTACCCTTCTTATACATCAGACAATTGAGCCTCCTTGGTACTACCTCATCCCTGCTACTTACTGCATTGATGTGTTCTTTAACCTCATTTCTTGTTTACCTGATTTCTTTTAAGCATTTCTTGCTAGACTTATGGAAGTGATCTCCATAGTTTTTACGTACCCTAGTCTCTCTGTGTCACCTCTATGACTGCTACAAGACATATAGAGTGTCGCATGTTACCGCGTTTGGCTCCCCGTCTAGGTTCTTATCCTAGCACGAACTGCTACATTACCGAGCTCCAACCAACAATTGGAATATACTCCAATCCCTTTCCTTATCTGAAACTGCAAAGTATCTAATTTCACCTTCAAGATAGCTTGAATGCGATAACATTGTGCACTTCTGCATGCAAAATGTAGTTGACTTATTCTTCAAGTATGGTAAGAAACCATAATAACTTTGAGTTATGTCGTTCCAAGAAATGAATTGATATCTTTGTACAATTCTGATCTGCTTTCATTCTCTGGTCTTAATGCCGTTTTAACATTGGTTGATCGTGTAAACTGTCGGCGATAAAAGAGTGAGAATTCACTGAAGCTAAACTGTCGATCTTAAATGATGGACTCCCTCAGACTAAGCAAGAAGGTCCTTGACACGACTATATATATCTCTCCCTCCGGCCACTGACGATAATACAGCCTTACTGAAGGCAACATGTCTTTCACGGTGTCAAAACGGCAATAGACCAGAGACAAAAGAAGGGGCCCTACAAGTGCAAAACCCTCTCCCTACAGCACAAAGAGGTAATTATATATATATATATATATATATATATATATATATATATATATATATATATATATATATATATATATATATTCAAAGGCACTACAGAAGTATAAATGGCATGCAAGAAGCGCGTGGCAGCAGCAGCGGCAGGTGCGGTGGTAAGAGTGTGGGTAGCAGGTAGGGTACGGTATGCGGGCCACCTCCGTCTCTGCCAGCTTCTCTTGTCGTCTTTACTTGATGTGGACGCGCCGGGGTACGATACATTTGTTTACATTTCCCTCGGGAATGCAACCCGAGGGGGCGCGGCTACGCCACACTTGCTGCCGTGTCCTTCACTCGCTGCCTCTGATATACAATGATATTACACTGCACTTGCTTCAGAAACATCCCTGTAATGTATATGCACGTCTCTTGCGCCGCTATTATAAGATTGTAAGCGCGTGCGTCAAAGGAGGGTGAAAACAGATGAGTGTTGCCGGAGCGAGACACACACAACTTTGTCGTGTCGTAAAACAGAAAACGCAGAAGTTTGGTAATCTGGGTGATATAAACAGACAGCTCTACAACACGACTGCCACTACCGCGTATCCTATAATATACCGCCATTCATTCCTATCTTACGATCGCATCATCCCTGAATCACAGCTTAGTCGCCGAATCTGTCTATAGGACACGCAGGCTTGAGAAATCCTTACAGCATGCGAAGGCATCGGTTCATAGTCTTGTGTTTTCTATTGTGTTCAGTTGATATCATTTGCTTGGTGTCTTCTCGTGCCGCCTCAGACGCCGCTTGGCTGTAAATGTCACATTATGAGACAGGTACAAGAAACTCTCAGCTGAGAACGTCACGTTTCGTTTTCATTATCATCATTATTATTATTATTATCATTATTATCATTATTATCATTATTATTTTCTATGGCAGCTGAGATGGTACTGGCAAATGAATACCCTAATTAAGGCCTTTTCATTAATGCTCTTGGTCCAGCTATGCAATGCTACATTCCTCTCCAACTCCAAACCAGTTCTTACAACTCTGAAAACTGTTCCATCAACAGGGCGTAGGCCGATAACAGTGGCCTACGCACCC
The DNA here is from genome assembly GCF_036320965.1 of Panulirus ornatus. Classification (NCBI taxonomy): domain Eukaryota; kingdom Metazoa; phylum Arthropoda; class Malacostraca; order Decapoda; family Palinuridae; genus Panulirus; species Panulirus ornatus. Next base: position 17,957,615 of record NC_092232.1, read on the forward strand.
AATTCCCATGGATAACTTCACATGTCGGACATAAGCGTCATGACCAGGTAGATAATCTCACTAAATATGCCTGTTTGCTCTCCGGCTCCTACGCCAGACTTGGTCTAACTGAAGGCTTCGTCCACGCTGACTGAACCACATTTCCCCTCGAGGAAGAAATCCACTTGAGAGATTATGGAAGACTAAGTAGCTCTAGTATTGAATACTGTGATCATATTAGGCTAAAGAGGCATCAGTATGGAAGGCATCGGACCCATCTAAGACAATGTGGTATTGCAACTGCCAGAATACGCCTAGGGTACAGGGACATACATGTGGCAAGTCGCGAGAAACCATGATCCTGAACATAGCCAAATGCCGATTCTGTTCTGCATCTGATGAATATGAACGAGGACACCACATCAATAAAAGTCCACAATCAGTGATTTCAGATCTTAAGGGCTCCTGTTTCGAAGCTTTGAGATTAACGATAGTAATATCCTTGAAAATACTCTAACAGTATATCCAAAATTCGCCATATCCTGAGCTATGTAAACACCTGGTGTAATTATGCCTAGTTCAGGCACGTCCTGTAACTGACTGCGCTGTCCAGACTGTAATGTACCTCAGCCTTCTTTGTATTCTTGTCGGCGTTAACAACATGCCCAGTACCAATATATTCTGTAGCGGCACAACCCATATGTAATGTATCTTTGACCTTTCGCATTGTTGTCATTGTTAATGACTGTACGCTACGTAGCTGTGTTCAGTTTCAAAGACACACTTGTGATTGTATGTAACTTGTTTGTGTAATGTAACTGTAATGTTAAAACGATGATTTGTATACGTATGACATATTGTAATCTTGCTTTATATGACACAAATATTGTTACCTATGTTACTTTCATTACCACTTATTATCCTTTAATTACATATCATGTATTTGATGTATCCTAGACTTCCCTATCCCTCTGACAGGATGGGGTCCCTGGGCCCCATTCGGGCACACCTCTCACACTCCTTTGTCGATGTATTGTACCCACTGTACGCTATGGACTGGCCTCCATTCACACGTAGATATATGCCTTACACCTATGCTATCACTAAACTATTTTCTCTATGTATAGATAATAAAGATTCTAGAACGAAAAAACTTAGTATAGGTCAGATGGCCAGTTCATCGAAAAGGCTCTAGGGGAGGATGAACAGCTGGGTTGACTGTAGATCAACTGCCACAACCTATGCGCTTGGACCCTGGCGGCCCGTGAGTGCGTCATGGTCAGCAAAGTCTGATATATATTTTTTTCTTACATTACCTTAAATTTTTCAGGAATCGCTAAGCCAAGCAACAATGGGGAAAGGCTCCACAATTCAAGAATAAATCAAATATGCAAAACGTATTAATCGAATCGTCCTCAATTCAACGAACGAAACTGATGAAATCATACAAATCATTTGAGCGAAAGTATTGAAACTTACCCTAGGCTAAGAGCACCAGCCGAGCTTGGGGAAATAAAGCTTATCTTTGTAATTGTTTGCCCTTAATTCGCATCAGCTTGAGTGAGAAGACCGAGATACCACATGCTTTTCACGTCAGCTGATACGAAGGGTTAATGATACGGGTCTAGACCGGTGACGCAACTCTTGCGAACACGCAATGTCGCAGGGCACAAGTACAACAAATTTACGAGACAAAAAGATAAGAACCGCTCCGGTGACGTAACTCTTGCGAACACGGGATGTCGCAGGGCACAAGGACAACATACTCACGAGACAAAAAGATAAGAATCGTTCTAGAAGAAGAAGAAGAAGAAGAAGAAGAAGAAGAAGAAGAAGAAGAAGAAGAAGAAGAAGAAGAAGAAGAAGAAGAAGAAGAAGAAGAAGAAGAAAAGGAAGAAGAAGAAGAAGAAGAAGAAGAAGAAGAAGAAGAAGAAGAGGAAGAGGAAGAAGAAGAAGAAGAAGAAGAAGAAGAAGAGGAAGAGGAAGAAGAAGAAGAAGAAGAGAAAGAAGAAGAAGAAGAGGAAGAAGAAGAAGAATCAGGTTTCAAAACCTCTCCTTCCTAACAAATATAAAAGCGTTTGTAGTACCAAGATTCAGACAGATGCCATAAAGATTTAGAAATGCGTCGTAATGACGAGGAAAGAAGAGATTTTTTTCTTTTTTTCGGTACAACCGCTTTGGTGAAGGAGACAAGGTGTATTTCGTGTTTCGAAAACATATATTGATAATGGCAAAAAATTACTATGAAATGATCTCTTGAAAGGCTGATAACAACCTTCTGTGGGTGCATTGTATATATGTATATATATATATATATATATATATATATATATATATATATATATATATATATATATATATATATATCCCAGTAAGTGCATGAGAATAAAGACATTTCATTTAGACAAAACCACCAAAGAGAGAGAGAGAGAGAGAGAGAGAGAGAGAGAGAGAGAGAGAGAGAGAGAGAGAGAGAGAGAGAGAGAGAGAGAGAGAGGGCTGGGTGTCTGGGGAGCAGGGGACGTCCATGCATACAACAGCAGCGGCCAGATTAAGGTCCTGCCAGGGTGAGGGCAGTAAACACTCCTCCACACCGACCTAATGAGGTGGGAGGGTGGGTTGTCCAGTGGTGATGTGAAGCGCGTGAAGACCACCATCAAGACTCTGAGTTACTGACCATGAAACCTGTTTACTGTCCTCTTGAAGATGGTCTTCAATCTTCTCTCAGCCATGTATTACATGTATGTATGTATGTATGTATGTATGTATGTATGTATGCAAACACATATGTTTATATTTATACAAGCATCTACAAATGATACATTTTCTCTCTACATCTATCTATCTATCTATATATATATATATATATATATATATATATATATATATATATATATATATATATATATATATATATATATATATTCCTAAAAGTCCACAGGGAAAATGAAACACGATAAGTTCCCAAGTGCACTTTCGTGTAATAATCACATCATCAGAAGAGAGAAAAATAACAGTCAGTTGATATACAACGAAGAGACGTAGCTAGGACGCCATTTGATAAACATGCGATTGTCCAAGACAGACAACGAGCGTATCATAAACTTATCATTTTACAAATTTTATCAATAACAAAGTTATCCAATTTGTATAGACCTCACTGATATTAAGATTATGATTATTTGTGTATTCAATAATAGAAGATTCAATGATATTTCTCGTGGTAATAGAGCTATTAGAGTTAATAACTGAGATGGCATTATTCCATTCAATACAGTTGAGTAAGGGAGTGTCTTGGCAGATTTGATGGAAGGGATTAGCTCTTGGTGCTGCAGGATTTGGATGTAAGATTGGATGATGATCCAATTACGGGTATGATTCTTAGGCCTGGAATCCCTAGTGTAATTGAATACTGGGAAGAAGCTTGACAAGTCATGTCATGAGAAGGGGGGGGGGGCTAGTGATCAGCAATACATGGTTTAAAAGAGGGTGCATATGTAAGTACGATGTCAATGTGTTGAGAGAGGGGCGCCAAGTGGAATGCCTGATCATCTCTTGGCAGGTTTAGGGAAAGATGAAAAGTGGGGAAGAAGTGGTGAATGTAAAGGGAGCTTGGAGAAGTAGCTTGGGTGAAGATACCATGAGAGGTTGAATGACGAATGGCTTAAGGTGAGAGTAAATGAAACTCAGGGAGTGGATGAGAGGTTGAAGATGTTTAGTAGAGCATTGCTTAAGTGTGCCCTTGAAGTGTCTGACGTGCGGCAAGTGGGAAAGGGACTAACGGAAGAGTGTAATAAATGGTAGAATGACATGAATGATTGGAAGGATCAAAAGTAAAAAAGCGGACAAATAAGAGATTAAGAGGGAGAATCTTGATGAGATGCAGAAAAATGTAGGAAAATGTTTGGGAAAAAGTGTTTGGTGAAAGAAGAGGAGGTAGTGAAAGCCTTGCATGTGATGGAGTGTCCCAAAGCTGCAGAAGTTGATGAGACTACAGCTGAGCTTCTCATTAGAAGCAGTGACACTGTTTTTGATTCGTTGGTTAGGCTGGACGTTTTTATAGCCCAAGGTAAGGTGTCTTAAGACTGGGAGATGGCGTATATAGTGTCCTTGTGTATAAAGGCAAGAAGGACAATAATAAGTGTTTGAACTGTAAAGGTATAGTCTGTTGAGTATAGCTGGTAAGGTGCATGGAAGAATTGTGATTGAGAGGGTTGTGGAATGTCTAGCGGATCTGACTAAGGAGGAGCAGTGTGGTTCCAGGAGAGGCATACAGTGTGTGGACGAGGAGTTCACTCTGAAAAATATGTACGAAGAATACTTGGACAAAGCGAGTGACCTGTGTGTGGCATTGCTGGATCTCGAGAAAGCGCATGATATGGATGACAGATGCGTTGTGTAGAGTACCACGAATGTATGGAGTGAATGAATAGCTACTAAACGTCAGGCAGTAAGGAGTTTTTACCAGGGACAAAGACAAGTGTATGGGTAAGAAGATAGAAGGGCGATCAGTCCTTATTGAAGGTGATGTGACCATGGCTGTTTGATCTGTCTATGTACGGGGTTATAAGTGAGGAAAATGAAGTGGACTTAAAGTGAGAGGTAGGCCTACAGTAAGCTTGGGGAGGCGTGTGAGATGAATCAGGTTTTGTTTCTGAACGAAACTGGATTTTGTGGCAGACTAAAGGGGGGAAACTCCTAAAGCTGGTGACAAAGTTTGAGAGAGTATGGAAAAAAAAAGAGTTTGAGAGTAAAGTGAACAATAGTAACGAACAAAGGTGCAGCAGGGAGGGAGACGGGAATTTGATGGTACATATTAGCTGGGAGGACTGTAGGAAAGTCGAGCGCTTTATGTAACTGGCAGTGGACGTGGCAGTGGACTGAAACGTGGGGACTGAAATACACCACTGGTTGGAAGAGAGGGAAGGAGGGTCATAGTTCTGAATGCAGTAAGGAACATATGGAAGGAGAGGTCGGTGTCTGCAAATATGGGTATGTTTGAAGGCATAGTATTCTCGACAGAGTTGTATGGATTTGAGTCTTAGGTCATGGAAATAAAAGGAAAAGGATGAATGTGTTGGAAGTAAATTGCTTGAGGACGATATGTAGTGTATGGCGGGTTGATTGTATGAGTGACAGTGTAAGAGGAAGGTGTACTGAGAGGGTAGACTAGAGTGTGATGAAATGGTTCGCATTTATGAAGAGAACCAGCGAAGAAAGATGGACTAAAAGGATCTATGTGTCAGACTTGGAGGGAGTAAGAAGGGTGGGAGTCACCAAGAAGGAGAGGGAAGAATGAAGGAAAGGATCCTCTGGAGTATCGGGGCTTGAACACTTATGAAGGCGAGAGGCATGCAATGGATAGAATGAATTCCATCCATGTAGGGTATCGGGATAGTCGTCCTGTCAGTGGGTCAAACTAGGACATTATGATAAACAAAAGAGTAACCTCTATGGCCTGGCTGTAGATTACTGGCTGTAGTCTGAATATATCTCAGCATGACAACTGCAAATTAGGAGTAAGCACATGAAGCCAGTGCTTGTTCGTTCCTAACCAAATTTTGTTTAAGTAGAGAGCCACTAGACTCCTCCCAACCAGACCACTCTAAACGAACCACCAACCCCCAAGTAGACATAAAAAGCTTGCCCATGCCTCACATTTCCATAACCTCTACTTAAAGATCCCTTCACCGCCAACAGATTACTTCAACCCACCGGACATACAACCATCAGAGACCACACTCTTCAAACGAACAAGAGTTACACTCTCCCGCTTACGCTCGGGACATCACCCAACACTGCAAACACCGTTTCAACATATCTTCATTCCCAAGATGCAATTACCATAAAGAAGACACCGATCTCTTACTACGTAATTATCCAACACTATGTGCACAAAGACGCACACACTGCATCGCAAAGCTTTACGACCTATGGTCCCAACCAATGGACCTGACCAGCTCCCTGGGTGCTGCAGGAGCCCCATAAGGATAGAAGAGACCTCTGGGGCAGGAGGGCAAAGTATCTCTCTCTCTCTCCTTCCCTCCATCCCTCTCTCTCTCTCTCTCTCTCTCTCTCTCTCTCTCTCTCTCTCTCTCTCTCTCTCTCTCTCTCTCTAGTGGTTCATGATGCGGTACAAACGCCAGTGGCCTGTGGAGGGGCAGGAAGGTACAGGTGAAGCTTTGGACCGATAATTAATGGCCCAGGAAATGAGAGGCGGATGGCCTCTATGTCCTCAAGGCACAGTTTCGCACCTGCGGTTCGTGGACGAGACAATTAAAATTGCTGTAGGTATGACAACGTGCAACCCGGTAATGATGGTGGCACATTACTCTTTCAGTTCTTTATGAAGAAGTCACATACATCTCAAGTCCTTTATGATGAAGTGACATAAATTGCAAGTCCTTTATGATGGATTCCCATATATCTCTAAAGCCTTTGTAAGCGAATTCACATCAATCTTACGATCACTACAGTAATGATGCGGCATAAACGTAGAATTATCTATTTCATTTGAATTTTTTTTTTTATATTTACCCCTTAAAAGTCTAGTCTGTCCCTCTAGCCTTTTTTTTTTTCAGTTACTTATAATGTTTTTACTGGTATCTATGAACTATCACCAACATATACGAAGTCAGAGGATCGAAATTTTTGCGACATGGAAGAAATATATTTGAGTTTATCATAAATCTGACATCGAGAGTTTGGCTTCTCTGATACCTTTCATACATTCGAAGGAAATTTTATGGCACTAGGTATGCATAGAGGAGGTAGGGATGACGTATAGATAAAGATGGCTTCAAGATTTGTATGCAAATATGGATGGAAAACAGTCTGTGTTCATTTAGTGATCAGACACATCACGTACATCTCAGAAGTACAGGCTACACTTGCAAGTGTACATGACTAAATAATACGCTACAAGAGTGGTCGTGGACGTCAGATGTAGGCGAAGGTCATGTATAATACCTGCGAATACTGGAAGGACATGAAGAACGAAATGGAATGGTGGAATTCACATGAGAGGAAAATAGGTTAAAAGACATAGAGACATACACACTGACTCAAATTAGCAACGACAGTTGAGGGGTGTTACCGGACTCCGCCTGCTCGAGGTTACACCGTGAGTGAAAAGTCACCTTTGGTGAGGCTGTATCATTAGGAGTATAGTCTCGTCAGAGAGCTCCTCACTCTAAAGGAGTCTACATTTCCCTGCTACTGGAAGTACAGCAGCCTTGGGCTGCAGGAGTCCTTTAGAAAGAGGTTCATGGGTAATACCAGGACTCTTATAGAAATTGGTCCTGGAGGAATAAATAATGATGATAATGATATTAATGATAACAATATTGATATAACAAAATAATGATAATAATGATGATAATAATAATGATAAAATAATCATGATAATAATATTGATAATAATAATGATAATAATAATGATAATAATAATTAATAATAATAATAATAATAATAAAAATAATAATAATAATAATAATAATGATAATAATAATAATGATAATAATGATGATGATAATAATAATGATAATAATAATAATAATAATAATAATAATAATAATGGTAATAATAATAATGATAATAATAATGATAATAATAATGATAATAATAATAATAATAATAATAATAATAATAATAATAATAATAATACGAATAATAGTAATAATGATAATAATAATAATAATGATGATAATGATAATAATGATGATGATAATAAATGACAGGAGACCAGTGAACTACAACGATTCCTAAGGCGTTAACACAGTTGGCTTGAGGGAGCAGCCATGTCTAACCCTAGGATGCTCTCTCCTATATCCAGTCATCTTCGTTTTCTTTGTCCTCCCGTCACGCCTCGAGACTACTTGAGAGAAGAGGGAGTGGGTACCTTCTTGATTCCCCTTGAGTGTGTATGTTCGTGTTGGGTACGCCTCCACTCAAGGTACTTGAGGAATGACTTGGCAGTGAGAAAACTCAAGGGAGACTTCACGTCCGCCTCTTCCCTATCTACCAATTTTGATTCAAATTATCTTTAGTTCTATGACGTAACTGTGATTCGTTTTCTTAATGTTTAGGATACTTTCGGGAAAACACTAAGGAAACGTAAGGTATATATATATATATATATATATATATATATATATATATATATATATATATATATATATATATATATATATATATATATTCTTTTTTTTTTTATTTATCTATTTTGCTTTGCCGCTGTCTCCCGCGTTAGCGAGGTAACGCAAGGAAACAGACGAAAGAATGTATATATATATATATATATATATATATATATATATATATATATATATATATATATATATATATATATATGTACACAAAGTTCCTCTTGCTTCACGTCCAAAATATTTGAGTTTGTGTACAGATACAACAAGATAGAGTGTATAAATACCACGTGAAGATCGAGTCAGCTGCGTTGTTGCGATCGGTTGTATATCAATACAGAGACTATGCTGAGCTTATCTCTTACTTTATAAGCGAGACATACATCTTAAAACTAAGCTTTGCTGCCGGAAATTGAACACCACAGCTGTGGTAGTGGGTCGGGCAGCCAGCACCTGTGGTGCAAGATGTGTAACAAACTTCCTTGTGATCTTAAGCGAACACCTGGCCCTGAGGATATGTTAGATGTAGAAACTTTGGGTTCTAGTTCTCTTGATATTCCAAGAACGTATGTTTTTCCCTCGGTTAAAGCGAGTAATTACTACAACAAGTGAAAAAAGGAGAATTCAGGTTTTATTTCAAAGTACATTTGTTACACATCTCTCCGGAGACGAAACCTTTTAGCAATATAGGTGATCATGTCCTCAGGGCACAGGAGTGGCTTTCGCGTTGGTATTCACACCTTTTATTCTTCCACTGACAAAAATTAGCGAAAGATAGTGACATCAGTGTGTAATAGCTGGAAAATTAGCGAAAGACAGTGTCATCAGTGTGTAACATCTGTTCATGCAGGTGGTACCAGGTAAATGCACAAGCTCCACTCATCCTCTCATAGAAATATGTATCGATTAGTATTTAGGCCTAGCAATATTGATGAAGTTTGTCTTTCAGGATGTTTATGTTCTATCAAGCAGAGGCGGACTTTAAGACAAGAAGGAAACGAACAGTGAGGGAAAGATGGTGACGGAAGATACTACGCTTTATGCGATGGAACCGACGAAGTAATTCAACTTAGAGGTACAGCAGCAATACCTGTGTTCACCAAATGTAATTTCTATTTGTGTGCTACAGGAAGAGAGTTTAATACTCGTGTTGCTCCGTCCAGTAACCTTATGTATATATATATATATATATATATATATATATATATATATATATATATATATATATATATATATATATATATAAGCCAAAACGGAGGTGAGGATAAACCCTTGGCTGGGTGTAGGCCGACTGCCGCGTACAAGATTCGAACCTATGCTGACCCTACGCCAATCGTGCCCATGGTAACTCATGATCAGTAATGTGTGTGTGAGTGTGTGTATATGTGTGTTGTGTGTGTGTGTGTGTATGTGTGTGTGTGTGTGTGTGTGTGTGTGTGTGTGTACACACAGGAGTAATCACATATGGTACATAAAAAACAGGGTTAAAAGACGTGGTAATACGAGAGTAAAAATCTGTCCCCGTGACTCAAAAACAGTAATCACACACACACACACACAAGCACACACACACACGGCAGCAAGCTCTCTCCTCCTCTCACCAAACAATAAAGCCAGTTCTGCAGCAAGAGCCACCAACCAGGACACTCGTCTGGGGATTGTTGGGATATATGTCTCAGTCGAGGTAGCGACGGCCTCGACTGCTGGCCTCTCCCCTGGTGCGACACCCACTCCAAAGATTGCACCTGGGTTTTGCACGGGCAGCTGTAAGGTACGATTGCTACCGGCGAACGTGGGACTAATTTCATGCTTTTCCGGAAAGTAATGTCGAGACGGGCAAACATGCCGTTTTCTAAGTTGGGATAGCGAACGAAAGGCGTAGAATAAACTTTTCGAGAATGGGTTTCGAGGATGAGGATATAAGAATAGAAATCGATGTGGAGGAAAAAGAATGTTTCTTTTTGGTCTGGTTCTCGTATTTCCTTGCTCCATAATTTGTCTCGGCTTGTACGGTTCAGGGGAAGAGGATTCGAAGCCTTGTGTACGTAAAGGCTGGTCGATTCTAGCATAAGACAAACTGGTGGTGAGAGGAGGAACAGACTGTACAAACGCTTCCCAGACGCCTCCCGAGTGCTTGAGGGAGGGAGGACATGACTGTAAGGGCTTCCCTCTTGACCCACTCGGGGACCAGGCGAGGTTCGTGGCGTGGGACGGATGCGGTTCCTGTCCACAGCAAGCAAGCAAGCAAGCTAGCTAGAACTGCTTTGCTCTGCTGTTCCTGTACGTGCTTCTGACGCTATCGCTATTCCATCGCTTGTCTATCGATATCCGATAAACCATTTTACGAATTTAAGCAGACCGGTTTCGACAAGAGCTTCTCTCTCTCTCTCTCTCTCTCTCTCTCTCTCTCTCTCTCTCTCTCTCTCTCTCTCTCTCTCTCTCTCTCTCTCTCTCTCTCCTTTTCGACAGGCAAGAGGTGGTGGTTGTAAGCAGCCACTGACCAGGGAGGTATAATTAACCAGTACTAACCACCTGGATCAAGTGACGGCCGCGCTCAGTGGCCAGGTATCGTCTGGTGTGACACGGAGGAGCTTGGTGGACTGAGGGACGTGGAGGGATGATGGGGTATATAGAAAGACAATGAGGTGGATGATATTTGGGTGCAAGCTGACGTCGTGCGTGACTACGTGTCGGTCGGGGGTCAAGTTTCCGTCGGATGTTGAGAGGATGATCATAGCGTCAACGAAGTTGTTGACGATGATATGATGATGTGGAGTAGTAGAGTTATGGACGTCCTTCCACCGAGCAGGTGCGTCCGTCCATCATGGCATCACTTTCATTTATGAGGAAACACAAAGACCTCATTCTCTCTCTTTTCTTTTCTTTTTTTTGCCGTGTAGGACATTACAGTGAGGGACTGGAAGGCTGGGGGATGTCGTCCCTGAGAAGCACGAGAATGCACAACGATCTAAGAGCCTTACTATCGCACGAAGAAATCAAGTCCCTTACTCAAAAAGATAATTTGGTAATTCGTCTTCATGACCCACAAAGCCTTATGGTATTGTGTCTTGAGACCGCTAATTGTTATTGAAATTCCCACTAACCCATGAAATAACACACACACATACACACACACACACACACACACACACACACACACACACGTACATATATAAGAAGTTCTAATAACTTTATTGACATGAAAATCAGACACAAATGCTTCTTCCTCTCCATATGGAAGGTTTACTGAAAGGGTTTGAAAGAAAGAATTTGGATTCATCTGACACAGTCATTTGAAAGAAGGAAATGAAATTGACCAAACAGTCAAAACCTGTGTTAGTGTATGGAAGTGTATCATAAATTGCATTAGTCTGAAATCAAAGGATGGATGAGAGAGAGAGAGAGAGAGAGAGAGAGAGAGAGAGAGAGAGAGAGAGAGAGAGAGAGAGAGAGAGAGAGAGATTTCTTTGTCAAAATTTCCCTTTTTTCATAGTTGGGTTCAAGCTTTTATCCGCACATCATAAAAGCCAAGGTCTTACTATGATCGTATCCAACCAAGCCACCGTAGCTTCACCACTCCGTATGACGAAGTCCAGGGAAACTATCTTCTCTCCTCCCTTGCGAAATGACGACGATATCACTTACGAACTGAATTTGCAGATTGCTGCGTCTGTGTATTCATTACACATAAACAAGGTAAGCTGCCTCGCTGGAGGGCTGCATTTTTACCGCTTATTGCTTACTATGTTACCTTTATTGCCGCAACGGATACCCCGAGGCGATATTTGAGGCGATATTTCCCTCATATCGGGACATAACCCAGAGCTGATGGCGCACTCTCTGGTGGCCAAACTCCTCGTTAGCACAGCCCGACTCGTTGTCGCTCGCGGTGAGTGTCGAGTAAACAGTCCGACCAGAGCCAACTTTTGTGTCACCCCAGACAAAGCTAATTAAGCAAGTTGGTCGCCAGAAGTTGTTGGCGTCGCTCGCTGCGGTCAACGCCAGTTGTCATTAAGTCAAGCTGGCTACTTGCGTGGGGGAAATGGGGGGGATAGAGAGGGGTCAGACATACAAGCCACCCTGAGGGGTCATGAAGGCTCCACATGGTCGTGGGCGTGGTGGTCTCGAGGCAAAATGTTTTACGGGGACATCTTGGTGGTGTGGTTTGTTTTGTAGTGCTGTACGCTGCTGTCGTTTGTGAGCGAGGCGCTGACCTCGATCTGTGAAGTTCTTTAGAAGCCTTCACTGTAATAATCCACGTGCGCAGAGTACATAGACCAGTGCATTGTAGAGTTGCGCTGATAATTACCTTTGAGGACGAGCTGCTAATTATCTTTGAGGTGAGCTGGTACAGTAGAGGACTACACGTCCAGCGACACCTGCTGAGTGGAGCTGTTCCAATGTCTTCATATCGAGAGGAAGAGAATCGGAGACTTTCATACTTGTGGCCAAGACTTTCGTCTGAAACTGCACCAGCTCCTCCTGCCTGGGTCGAGAGGTGCCTGAGTGTTAAAACTTTTACCCATTAAGACTTGGGCGGTTAACTTTGGTGACTTTGCTTTGGAAGAAATTTGGTTGGCTTGATTTGGGCGGTAAAATGGGTAGGGTTTTAAGGTATGCTTCGTATTCAGAGGCGTTTTTTCTTGACTTAATGAAGCAGGGAGAGAGATGACTCCTGGCACTGGGAGAAACTGGATGGACTTTGGTGGGAGCAAGATGGTCCTGGGTGAAACATGTGAACTGTGAGGGCCAACTAGGGCGCCAAGAGGAGGAGACTACGCAGTGAGGAATGGATTGTCTCTGTCCCATCACCTTCATTATGTGATATCCTTACGTAATAAAAGCCATAAAACTTTACATCCTTTCTTAATCCCGAAAACTAAAGTTCTTTTCAGTCTTTATTCATTTGTATATCTTATCAAGTGAATTGCAGATGTTACCTGACTCTGCTTGCTCGAGGTTACACCGTTCGTTGAAGAACTTCTCACTCTAAAGGAGTCTGAATTTTCCTGCGACTGGATATAGCGCAGCCTTGGAGTACAGGAGCCCTTAGAAAGATTCTGGACTCTAACATATTGATTACATTTACTCTCAGTGATTCCGTTACTAAATAACTCCCACTTCCCTCATGTCTCGCGTTAATTACTTTACTAACACAATCTTTCTCTTTTCTCTGTATCCTGAGATGTATGGATGACGTCAAACTCTCGTTCGTAAAATCTTTCATTAAGTCGTCATGCAACCTTCGCATCTGTAGTGTGAACTTTCACAGTTTACGTATGAGCGCTTATGAGGCCCTAATCAAGACCATTTGACCATTTCATTAACATAGCCAGAGCCAGGTACCCATTTTATCGACCAACTCCTAGGTGTGGATGAACATCTGGGTTGACTGTGGATCGACTGCCGCAACCAGGATTCGAACCTATGCGCTTAAATCTAGACGGCCCGTCAGTGCGTCATGGGTCGGGAACGCTAATCGCCTACGCAGTTTACCCATACTGAGCTGCGCATGTGCTGGCAGTGTGTCCGTTTGATCCACATAATATCCATTCATTTCCAGAAATGGACATAATAATCTCAGAAATATATAACATAGAAGATGATCCCAAGCATTTAATCTATGGCTTTCTTACTTCAATCATGGAATATCAAATGTCAGCTCGAGTCCAGTCACAAATCTTTACCCGAGGAAATTCAATCGTCCACCAGTCAATGATGCGACTGTGAGCTCCCAGGATAACCCAGCCTTAAGACGCTAATTACTGGAGTCAACTTCGGTGAAGTTAGTGAGTGTTGAGCGATCACATCAAAGCTCCAACCGGGACGTCCTCGCTCTGATCTCCATGACGTTTAGGAGAGAAGAAAAAACGGAAATTACCTGATCGGTCAAACGAGACGCGTCGGGGCGATTTGCTGTCTCAGGTCACGGGCTACTTTAATAGATACATAGATATTAGAGATAACGTCTCTCTTGATAGACATACCCCATTATCTCAGACTGACGGATGAGTAGAGTTGAAGAATCCGCAGCGAACGGTAAGGGAGTTTTTTATAGCCCATGGTAGACGAATTCAAAGACCTTCGAAGTTACCTGACGAATATCGACTTATGAAAGTGAGTCTAAGACACTTTAGTAATCTCTATCCCTCCAGAAGATCCTGATCATGTGACCTGATGGCTCTATTTATGTGGCCTGAAACTGCCATTCGTCTTCCTTTAAGGTCTGAATAGGATTAGTGAAAGCGGTAAATGATTCATTATCTATAGAGTAGGAGTGAATGGGTGGGGTTGAGGTGGTGTCTGGACTTACTTTGCCACGCTCGTGACGACATAAAAAAAAAATAGGTGGGGTTTATATATATATATATATATATATATATATATATATATATATATATATATATATATATATATATATATATATATATATGTATATATATATATTCCCTGGGGATAGGGGAGAAAGAATACTTCCCACGTATTCCCTGCGTGTCGTAGAAGGCGACTAAAAGGGAAGGGAGCGGGGGGCTGGAAATCCTCCCCTCTCGTTTTTTTTTTTCCAAAAGAAGGAACAGAGGAGAGGTCCAGGTGAGGATATTCCCTCAAAGGCCCAGTCCTCTGTTCTTAACGCTACCTCGCTATTGCGGGAAATAGCGAATAGTATGAAAAAAAAAAAAAAAAGTATATATATATATATATGAGCGCCCACTTCAAACAGATTACGTCATGCCTTTCGACGGCAAGACTCGAATTCCTACCACCTGTGTAGCAGCTGGGAACCCTACCTAGTAGACTATGGAGCCCATACAGCTCCATGTCCTAGTCGTTAGCGTACCGAACTCCAACACAAGTGGTAGAGGTTCGAGTCCTGTTATCGCAAGGCATTTTTGTGATATATATATATATATATATATATATATATATATATATATATATATATATATATATATATATATATATATATATATAATGTTGTTAACCACGAGGGAAATGAAAGATGGTAAGTTCCCAACTGCACTTTCGTGTTACAATTCATTGTGTATTTGATAATAAAAGCGGTATTTCTCGTCGAGGTAAAGAATTTTTCAGTTCTCCCTTTCAGAAATAATTTTACATTACTTTGCAGGTTAGTTAAATCCTCTAATGTACATGTAACCCTCAGAAATAATATCACTGTAAAGAATATCATAATAAATGGGTCACCAGAAAATTCTGCGGGCTGTGTTTACAGAATCCCTGTAAAAGCTGTAATATGTTTTATTTGGGGCAGACTGGTAAGGATCTTTATGCTACACTTGAGCAACATAAATATAGTATAAGAACAGAACAAGAATCAAATGCTTCGTTCAACCATGTTGAAAATTATGACCACTGTATTGACTGGAGAAATATCATCGAATTTTCTATCATTAAATACACAAAGAATTGTAACATTTATATTAGTGAAGGTCTACACAAACTGGACAGCTTTGTCGCAGGCAAAATTTTAAACAATACCCTTCCCTGTTCTAATTACAATGAAATTTTATGACAGGCATAATGCCAGACCAGAACACCACCAACCCGAACACCACCATCCGGTAACGCTTGTTTACCAGTGGCGTCATACTTACGTCTCTTCCTTGTACATCACCAGACTGTTTTACGTCTTCTATCTCATTCTTGTATCTCCCCTGACGATGATGTGATCATTACACGAAAGTGCACTTGGGAACTTACCGTGTTTCGTTTTCTTCGTGTTTTTCAGCAAATACTAGATCATGCGCACCACTCTGACCTCTAGCAATATATATATATATATATATATATATATATATATATATATATATATGTGTGTGTGTGTGTGTGTGTGTGTGTGTGTGTGTGTGTGTGTGTGTGTGTGTGTGTGTGTGTGTAAATCAACGGCAGTCTATTGAGATTAAACAGCAGAACGGTTTCGTCTGTTCTGCTTACCGTGGGCATGACGAGTGATTTCGAATATATCACTGGAAAATATGTTTTGTCAACTCTGACAACAAGGACCACAGAGGCTCTTAGCAAGTCACCTGTGTCCACAGTCTATTGACTCTTCAGGCGTTTGGGGTAATATTTTTTGAATGGTAAGTGACATATCGTCGTACGTCTTATTGTTTCTGTAAATTCTGACTGTGCAGTGAATTTTTTTATTATCATCTGGTTTATAAATCTCCTCTGGTTTAGACTATGTCTATATAAACGTGTGTTTGTGTGTGTGTGTTTGTGTGTGTGTGTGTGTGTGTGTGTGTGTGTGTGTGTGTGTGTGTGTGTGTGTGAATCTAGCTAAGCAGATCTTACCTCAAACTATCACTGAACATGACTACTAAGACAGCATTTATCAGTTTCTTGCTGATGGTCTCAAATTGTCGTAAGATTTCTTACACTGTTCAGGTAGATTACCAATAAGCTGGCTAAAGTTCATAGTAGGGTAGAACCAACTCAAGCAGAAACCAGTAGTGTAATTTGTCTTAGATATACAGTAACACAACACAACTCAACACAACACAACACGACAAATTTTTCGTGCCTCAGATCACGTTCTTAAGTGTACAAGCAGCACAGTATGGTCTAGATTAATGTACACGAATCAAATATCAAAGGAAAAAATGATTGCAATAGTTCTTCCTTTTGATCTTCGATTTTTGTACATAAACGTAGATCGTACCGTATTGGCCTTACACTTGTGAATGTGACACGAGCCACGAAAAATTGTTGTAAGTACTGTATACTTAAGAAGAATTACACTACTGCTCTCTACGTGAGTCTGGTTCCAACACTGCTATGAAGTTTGGCCTGCTTATTGGTAACCTTTGACAAGTTGAGAACTTCAACAATAGACTGATAAATGTTGAGTTAGCAGTCATATCTAGTGAAATGTATATAGGACGCCGGTGATTGTTTCCCATATGACGTCTTAGCTACGTCTCTTCCTTGTATATCAACTGACTTATATTTCTCCTTCGTGATTTCCCCCTGATGATGTGATTATTACACGAAAGTGCACTTGGGAACTTATCGTGTTCCACTTCCCCGTGGATTAGAACGATTTTACTAGATCACGCACCCCATTGTGATCTTTTTCATATATGATATATATATATATATATATATATATATATATATATATATATATATATATATATATATATATATATATATATATATATATTTATATATATACTCTCTCCCTCCGCAACCAGTGGATTAAGTCAGCAGGCAGGTGATGAGTGTTATGATGTGAGCCACCAACGGGCCAGGTGTTCCCAAGACCGCGATATAGCCCCAACTTTACACGATGGGGACGTGGACCACCAGGCCTGCCCTTGACGTGAACAAGTCGTAAAGTCTTCTGATCTGGTCTCCCTCCCTCGCGGTGTGCGCTAACGACGGAGCAAAATGCCGGTCGTCCACATGTGGGAACAATCAACATTTGAATATTGTGTTCTGCTCGATGTATAAAGCATGAATATACACAACCGATATGGCGAACAGTTCTCAATAGTACCAAGTAATGGGAACTCAGAGGGAAATATATCTTAGGGCTTCGGGAGGTCTCGTACCAATGAAGGATCAATATCCATTGCCATTCGCCTCCACTAATGGGAGGATGTGGTTTGAGGATGCTCCAGCCATCAGGTCTCAGCGGTAGCCTCGAAGACTCAGTTATAGCTTCCTCCTTTTCCTTCCTAAGACCAACGATGATGTGGCAATCTCTTTTCTATCCTCTCTCAGCCTCTCAAAATCAGATCGACAGACACACGAAAACCTCTTCATTAACTTTTTATCATACCATATTTCATTTTCAACCGAAACAGGAATGGCTGTAGAACGTTGTGGTTATGCCATATCAGCCATCACAACAGTTGTATGTGCGGACGGAATAAGCCAATAAGCACTCCACACAGATCACACGCATGATCCACTTGTATGAACACAAAGAGTAACAAACTGGCAATCAGATATCTTTTATTTCTCTGTTTCTCTCTTCACAAATTTCACACACACACACACACGAGAGCCCCGTGAACGGGAGAGGAAAGCACACATCCAATACGAAAGCATATTGTTGAACTATTTGCTGGTTACATATGACACGGACACTGTGAGACGTAACTTCACGATTGATAAAAAATGCTATTTGTTATTTAGTTACGGAACGCACTGGACACCGAGAGACCATTTGCCGATGTCGAACGCTGATTGGCTTACGCAATTAAACTGCTCTCTGGCTGGTTTTGACAGACGGGCAGGCACCGCTGAATAAAAAGTCATTTTCAGCTTTGGAAATAATCAAACTTAACCAAACTTGATATGTGATAGATTGTAGTTTTTCCTAACGATATAACTGGAATGTGTCTGTGATTAATATTTGTTTGATACCGGGAGAAAGTTTTACACTCGTGTTGTCCCGTCTCTTAACCTTTATGTGTACCATGTCTTTACTCCTATGTATGTTTGTATGCATACATACACCCACCAGGTATCCATTTATCGACCAACCCCGAAGGGAGGATGAACACCTAGGTTGGCTCTAGCCCGACTGTCATACCTAGGATTCGAACCTATGCAGGTCCGGCCCTGCGGTGGCCCGTGGTGACTCATGGTCAGTAACGCTAACCACTGTGTGTACCTCAGCACTTGGCTATGAGTATCATCATACTCTGACCCTTGAGCACGGCGGTACGATCCTTGAATATCTTGGCATAACCTTTGACCTGACCCTTAATTAAGGACCATCGGGCTTAATTAATGGCCTCATCTTCGTCCTTACGGGTCGTACGTACCGTCGTGCTCAAGTGGGTAGACTTGGGACAGAGATTCGATCCTGGCGTACCCAAGTCGAGGTATATATTTCAGCAATCAACGTGTTGGTGGTCGTGTGGTACAGACATCACTTACCACTGTGATAGTCTGATTGAATCTGTCAGACACGCTTGATATTAGATGTCTTATTTCTTTTCCTTGAAAATCACACAGAAAAAAAGGGAACAAAAAAAAAAAAAAGGAATGGAAGACATCAGTTAGGTGTGTGAGAACTTCAGGTCGACGACACAACACGAACATCATCTCCATCCACCTCAGAATGAACCACTCTCGTTGCCTTGTGGAATCTTCATTAACTGCGGCCACAACTGTGTGAAATTATTGCACCATTTATCGGCGAATTGGCAAAAACGTCTGTGCAAAAGCAACTAACTCCAATATGGAATAACGGCTTTCAAAATGTGACTTCTGAAACCTTAAAGAATCTTGGGTAACGTTATCAGAATAGTACAGAAGCAAAGACAGATGAACAGCAGTGGACGAATATATCATTTCTTTTTATTTATCTTCAGTTTCTTTGCCCAAATTCTAAAGTACTCACACACACACAAATTGTGTGGCCCCTTAGTACTATATTATCCTGTAGTAAGTCTCACCTTTAAGAAGTGGCCTTTGTTGGCCTTTGCTGCCAGGTGCTGACACGGTTAGGAACTACGATGAAGCGATTTCTACGAAGTCTGACGAAACTACCAAAACTATTATTAAAAGTAACAGAAGTTTACACAGTGATAACAGTCTATGAATGGAAAGAATGCTTCGCACCTGGAGCTCGTGGAATTTCAACTTTTCTATCTTTCTGAAAAAAAAGAAGACGAGGATATATCAATAGCAGACTCAGGGAATTACTACTGTGACACAGACTTTAAACGACAACAGTAGGATGAACAGTCTTTGAATGGCTTGTGTTCACCGGTACACAAAGGAAGGTCGAAGCTTCTGTCAAAACGGAGTGATCCTAAATTTGGACGTCACTTGTTATAAACTGCGTTTGAGAGCGTGGTTAAAAACCAAATACGTAGAGCACAAGAATTAGAAAAAAAAATATATATCAACCATTGCCGTCATGGAATCTGTGCTCAACAAAAGTACACTCTGTGGTCAACAAAAGTACACTACCTCAACAAAAATAGTACAATAGCACACTACTTTAATGTAAAAACTTTACATCATGGAAGAAATATGGTATCTGAATTTGCCCGATTGTCTGGGAATACATCTAAGAGGCAGCAAGCCAAAATATACGCAACCCCATCGAAAAAGGTGAACGAGAGAGAGAGTTTAATTTTGGTCAAACGAAATGAAAAACAATTAATGTGTAAAAACTGAACTCATCCTTTAAAAGAAATCGGACCAAGTGGCGAAAATGGCTGCAGATGAACTCAAGATTTATAGCGAAAGGCATGTGCTTGGCAGGCGGAAAATAGAACACTATTGTCAAATAAGTTGCATGTTATGGTGAATTATATACTCTAGCCTTGCCTTGTGGCAATCTCTCTCTCTCTCTCTCTCTCTCTCTCTCTCTCTCTCTCTCTCTCTCTCTCTCTCTCTCTCTCTCTCTCTCTCTCTCTCTTGCCCGTCAATCTGTATTTTCTATCATCTTCGATTTTTGTTGCCTCTTGCCACCTTTCATTCTGATCTTCATTAATTTCTTTATACCACGATTATACTTTACTGAATTTGTTCTCTTCTGCAACGAGTTACTACGGTATATTCTTCTAGCGCCTATATTGTCTATTATGATCTCTTACCTCAGTCCCCTCCCTCAGTGCGTCTATGGCGTTTAGGTCAAAAACCACCACCAGGAGTCTTGGTTACCACATTACCAAAGGGCACTACTGATCTTTATTGATAAGGGAATCAGTTCCATTTGAATAGCCTATGTCATGATTCCCATTTTCTTACTCTTCTATACTTCCCTTTTTAAAATATCTCAGTGTATCCTCCATTTATTTTTCTATCTTTAACCTCAAGAGAATCTTGTCTTTGTATTGATATCTACTGCCAGCTTTCCCAGCGGGTGGGTTTTGACTGTGTGTGACCCACAGGCTGACCTACACGTCCAGCGAGGTGTGTACTCAGCATTTGGTAATGACACCTGAGAACAATGGACAGCTGAGGTGTTTTGTTGGTCTGGGCCGCACCTACCTGACGCAGCAGCTCACAGAGGACGGACCTGTTGCATGCTGCTCCCGCGTCTAGTCTCCCTACACCTCCATATTTCCTGAGCTCTATATGGTAAGCTTCCCCCTTCCCTAAGATTCATCATCCTGTAGAGTGATGACTTCTTGGCCATCTGAGGGAGTAGGGGCTCTCGCGATGCACAATGAGGTGTCCAGACTCGTATTCTTCCTCCTCCTTCTCCTCCCCTCTCAGGTTCCCATACTACTAACCTATCATCACCCTCCTGACTCGCCAAGAGCCGCGAATGCCCTGCAATACATGAATAACCTCCCTGTTTGTAGTGCGGGTGTTGCTACCCCACATCACACAGTACTCCTTACCTGTGCGACCCCAGCTGCCATGAAGCACACAATTATCTTGCTTGTTTGTCGACGAGCCTCAGGGGCCTAACGGCAAACAACGATCATCTTTTTGTGCACTGTAGACACTGATGGAGCTCCACAGTGTACAAAGCCCTCCCAACACCTCACCCTCGTGTACACCACGACCATCCTATTGCTTCAGTCCTTCACAACCTCCCCTGATTTTCATCACTAACGAGGACACCTTTACACCTGCCTTCCCCATTTCATGTCTACTTCAGACCCCATACCCACGACACTCTCCCCATAATACATGTATATACATGTTATCTATAAACCCCTCCTTTTCCACCTCTTCTATTTCCTCCTTTTCCATCTTCTCCACCTTACACAGTCTCTCTCTTTCCCTTCCTCCTTCCTCCTCCAATTCCTATCTATCTCTCTTCCCTTCCTCTCCACCTCTTCCTACCCGCTCTGTCTCCTCACCCTGAAACACAACACCTCCTCCTCTCTCACCCGCCACCCCCGGCGGCAGACAGATTGCGCTGGCCGAATATGGCGGGGCCCGCTCGAGTCTATTCAGTAAACTAGAATTTTGTTGTGGCTGGAATTATTGGTATATTATGCAAGTTGCCGGTATCGGCACATCTCCAGGCTGCTCGTGACCCACCCGGAGTCAGACTGGCCATCCTTCAGTCGTGGACGATCGCGAAATTACTCGTAAAATCCCGGATCCGGAGTCGTCTAGGACATACGATCCCCTCCTGGCCGATCACAGCCGAGGGGCGAGGCTCAATATCAGTTGTATTATTGGAGTGCTTGCAGCGTAAAGAGATATCATCTGGTGTGGCGATGGCTCCGGAGTAACGCGTACATAGACCGAAGAGAAACATAATTTTGCTAAATGGAGCAAACCAACACACAGGCGCTAGCACAAGTGGACTGAATTTCTATGAAGGTAACCACCTTCTTTAGACGACTCACATGTGAACAATATTTTGACAACCTTTCCAGATATGTTATTAAGTACTTGCAGACGTTCATCGCCAACGCTCAAGTAATTCGGCATGATGGACGGGCATGACGAACGTAAAGTTTACGATCGAAGTTCTTCACGTCATTCCACTTCAGAAGTTTTGTGTCGTGTGTACTTGACACTGGTGCTGAAAATGATAATAGGGAACAGAAAATGGCCCAAACTGTATCGTCATGCATGAGGGAGCTTGAAATATGATAAGCCAACAGAAGATTTCAATTTCATGACGTAGTATCGTATTACACGATAATGCAAATATGATTAAGAACAATTCTTCATGTAGAAAGGAATTAAGCAGTGTCATACATCATAACCCAACTGGTGGTACGAGAGAGTTAAGTGAGCTTAGTGATAATTCTTGACACAGAAGTGACCAGTCAGGTTTCTTAAGGCCCAGTATGACAGATAGCACACTCCAGGGAGCAGCAAAAATGAGGGAGTGGTCATTCCGAGAACAGTGACTGGAAAAATGATAATGACAGGTAATGTAATGGGTAATATGAAGGTTAGGACATGGAAAGTGTTAACTGAATGGTGATAAAATTCTGCTGGAATTGTAATGCTGGGTTATGATACAGCTTCTGCTAAGGTTATTGAGGTAAAAAATGAATTGTGATTCAGCGACTGGCAATGGGAGGCAGAGACACCTGCTAGCCATGAGCATAATGCCATCTGATATTCCTGTCAGGTCATTATGTGCCAGTATAGGGGCATGATGACCAGTGATAGTGATGTCAGGGGCTGTCATGTTGTCCCTCACACAGGTCTATTCTTCTCTACGTCTGTCATTATATCATTATTTATCTACATTTTCTTTTTTCCAACTACTGTCGTAAGTTTCGTCATCAGTTCCTCGACTCTTTCCTCGTACTGTCCTCCCACTTCCTCTCATCATTTCCGTTATATGTCGCTGGCCTTTCTGTACACACACACACACACACACACACACACACACACACACACACACACACACACACCATCGCTCCTTATATGGGCATAATATTTGTTGTGAGTAATACTCAGCCCCGCCTCACGTGATCCCTAAGACTAACAGTCTCTCTCTCTCTCTCTCTCTCTCTCTCTCTCTCTCTCTCTCTCTCTCTCTCTCTCTCTCTCTCTCTCTCTCGCTCTCTCTCTCTCTCACTTTGACGAGTTAGACACAACTTGCTAGCCCTGCCACATGGTAAATTCTCATCTAGATAGGTAGGTCAGTAGGCTCTCTCTCTCTCTCTCTCTCTCTCTCTCTCTCTCTCTCTCTCTCTCTCTCTCTCTCTCTCTCTCTAAAAGGAAAACGTGAATCAGAGACAGAAAGAGAGAAGTGTTGATGAAATGTGAAGCTTGTAGCTTGGAATGTTATCACTGTGTAATCTGCTTATGACATCTGACTGTAAACGAACGCGATCCCTGCAGGTCCCAGGCCTGAGAACCTCAACCATCACCCACGTTATGCCGGGGAAGAAGAAGCAGGAGGAGGAGGAGGAGGAGGAGGAAGAGGAGGAGGAGGAGAAGGAGCAGGAGGAGGAGAAGGAGCAGGAGGAGGAGAAGGAGGAGGAGGAGGAGGAGGAGGAGGAGGAGAAGGAGAAGGAGCAGGAGGAGGAGGAGGAGGAGGAGGAGGAGGAGAAAGTAGAGAAGCAGTTGTTTGCAAGACGTCATGACTAGCCATACCTTAGCAAACTTTAGTTTCTTACACCCTAGATCCCACGACTTTGGGCAAGAACCGAAGAAAAGTTGTCGTTTAAACTGAAACCTGGCAAATCTAACAGCACCACCACCATGACCAACACCGCCATTACCACCACAATCATTACCACCACCATGACCACCTGGCAGTATAGTGAGGTCCTTTATTGTTGTCAGATTCAGTGGTCGAGGGAAAGCAAGAGTCTGAATCCCTGAGACGTTCAGACATATATACACAGATCACACAGACCTAAGACTCACGCGAGGTCGTCCCTCCCATTCTAGTCAGGCTTTGTGCACGTATGAGCGGGGAATTACTGTGTAAATCCCAAATCCCATTAATTGATAAGTTCAGCTCACAGTACTGTAGCTTCCTTTCATTAGGTCATTCCTGAATCAGAGATAGTTTCAGAGGTGTTTCATCCTTTGCTCTGTTTTCATAGGAGAGAGAGAGAGAGAGAGAGAGAGAGAGAGAGAGAGAGAGAGAGAGAGAGAGAGAGAGAGAGAGAGAGAGAGGCCAGCCGAGGTGGGTGAGTAGTGAGGTGGGAAGGCGAGAGTCCTCCTCCTCCTCCTCCTCATATGACCACATTCGTAACCAAGGCGGTTGTCTCGCCACTTTCTGAGACCGACATAAGCCTCAGCCTCGCCTCATGAGCTCATTGGCGTCTACGATCACGTAAATGGGTAATTGGATTCCCATAATGACACTAGTAAAAAAAAAAAAAAAGAAGGAACATGTCTCAGTATTGCAATTACAAGCCTCATTAGCAACAGGTTTAGTAGCATGCCTCCGCTAATGAAATCTCTGGTGAATCAGCTGCGTCTCTATTTCTTACCTCTGAGCCCTTGAGGTTACTGTAAGGCTCCTCAGGTCTCACTGTTGTAGATGAGAGATCCTTAGAACCTTTGTGTGCGCCCTTTATATATATATATATATATATATATATATATATATATATATATATATATATATATATATATATATATATATATATATATATATCCTAAGGCCAGGTATCCATTTTATCGACCAAACCCTAAGGGTGGATGAATAGCTGGGTTGACTTGATGGAGCTTCCCTTAAACTCCCTTTGGAGGCGACCAGAGGCAAACCCTGTACCAGCCAAACCTAAGGACTCTCACTAAGCTTCCCCAGGGAGTCTCCGGTCGGGGTTTTAAGTGGACTGTTTACTAAGTGGTGTGAGTGTGTGCCACTGGATACCACCTACATCATGGCGGTATCTCATCAAGCGTGTTCTGTATACCTTATTGTGCCTCACGTTCGTCATTTTAGGGAACGAAATGTAACCTACTGTGTTACAATTTGTGTTTAGGGATGTGTTATATGTATTACTGTGCGGTATTCTGTAGTAAAGAACTTATGACAGATGTACTTTAATGTGTTTCGCTTTGGGTTGAATGTCCTGTTACACTGTGCGATGTATACTGCGTGTATTTATGTGTCGTGTGTTCCTTCATGTGTCGTAAGAGTTTTCTTAAGCAATGTGTGTCATGCTACATGTTGCATAGTGAATTGTATTGCTGACAGAGTTGCTTTATATGTGTGTGTGTGTGTGTGTGTGTGTGTGTGTGTGTGTGTGTGTGTGTGTGTGTGTGTGTTTGTATGTGTGTGTGTGTGTATGTATGTGTGTGTGTGTGTATGTATGTGTGTGTATGTGTGTGTGTGTGTGTAGCTGTCGATGTCTTCCGTTCTTCTGTGTTGCTTGTAGGTTGCATTTTGTGTTCTACATCCTGACACGTGTCATAAAGTGTTCAATACTTTTTGTTTAGTGTTCGTAAGTGTGTCCAGTATAGCACTGCCTCTGATGCAATGTGGAAAATGTTATTGATCACACCTGGTGTTGCTAACCTTATTCAGACACTAACTCATAAGGGTAGGACACAACTCTTGAGAATTTTCTCTCGCCATAAACAGAAAGTAAAATATCATCATCCTTAATCCGAACACTTCCCAAAGAAAATTGAGATTTCTATCTTTATCATTTTTCGAGCAGATAGCCTCGCTTGGGCTGGCAATCCGAAAAGCAATTTTCTTTTCTCTTTTAGCAATTTCGAACAGTATAAAGTTTCACTCAACAATTTTTTTTTTTTTTTTTTTGAAAATCCCAGTTGATACAATCTTTTTAGAGGGGTAACTGTCTCGTGTTACCTTAGATGGCCGAGAAATTTCATTTTTCATTATTCCACTTGTTCACGTCAAGCCTGTAGACAAGCACCATCATCATCTGTAATTACGAACAACAGCGAGTACGCGTACTGCGATCAGCTAGTCAGCAGGGAGCAGGCAGCAACAGTAGCGCCAACGGCAGCAACAGAAGCAGCAACAACAGTACGATAGATGCATCAGAAGAATAGAAAACAGAAGCAACAGAGACACCAAGACTCACAAGAGAGCACTGGTAGGCTTTGCCTCGCAAAGGCATGTCGTCGGGTCACCACTGCAGACAGTAGAGAGCAACCTGCTGGTAATAAACTGTCTACGTCGGTATCTGACTGTCTACGTCGGCAACTGACTGTCTACGTCGTAACCTCTTGATAAGTTCCCATGTGGCACAGATCCAAAATATTTCGTGTAGTTCCTAACTTCTACCTTCAGTGGCCCCAAAGGTTTTCCATTGCGGAACTAAAAGATCAGACGCGGCCTTAACTTAGAAATCAAATTAGTGTTATTTCAGGAAGATTTACATCTTATACTTCGATCTCGGTCGTATGGTATCGCATTATCTATAGACCACCATATTCTGTATGGATTATACCTTAAGGACAACGAAGCACGTACTTCTCTCTGACTCTAACCCCTGGTGGTAGTCGCTGGTGCTCTCAAGTCCCACTTCAGTTGGTGCTTTCCAATTGTGCCCCTCAAGGCCTACCACCAACTGGTATCGTCGACTAGTTACCGCCTAGATCCTACTCCAGCTGATCCTCCAACTGGTAACCAGAGGTCTAACTCGAACTACATCTTCAAGTAGTACCTCCGATTTCTTCCCCTGACAGATATCTTAGTCTCTCTCCCGACTGGCAGCTTGAGTCTAACCCTCGACTGGTAGGTGCAGGTCCAGTGGTCATCTTTACGACATCTTTCCCAAGAAGCTGAAAGACGTAAGCCGACACAAAGCATTTTCGACCTTCAAGATAGTGAGCAAATCCATACTTGGACAAAATACGCGGAGTGTCCCGCTGCTTGCGAATGCAACATCAATTTCCAAAATAGGAGATAGAAAACTCATTTTGAACAACTTTCTCATCACTCTTACTTTCGTTTCACGTAATAATGACTAAGAATAAATTTGTTAAACATTAAGAAGATGAGTTACAGATCATCAACATATTTTCATAATAAATGACCTTATCTAAAGAATCTATTCGAATTCTTTCGTTGTTGATTCAATAACTGAGATCCTAAATAACCTCCAGGCATTACAGACTTTCAGAAAAGCCTTCGACAAAGTACCACATGAGATGTTATTAGGACAAATCAAAGCCAACGGCAGAGGATATCGAATCAGTGTGTGATCAGCAGCAGACTAGCCCAACACAGACATGAAACGACGAGTGGTTTTAAACAGGGAAGTATCCGACTGGCTGAGCGAAACAGCTTAACTACCACAAGGCTGGGTGCTCGGACCTCTGTTATTCATTACCTAGAGAATATAGATGATCGAGACACAGGATTTACCAGACGAACTGATAATATTGGACGATGATATGGAATTAGGGAAGAAAATCTACTCAGAAGATAATTAGGTTAGGATGCAAAGTGATTTACGAAAAAATGATGCAATGGAAAAAGACATTGCCAATAGGCATCAGTATTGAGAGATGCAAAATAGTTACGAACACAGAATCAAATTACATAGAAGAAATGACCTTCAGTGATAACCAGGAATGATTTGAAATACTTACTTCAAACTAACATTCACATGTGTATATATATATTGCTTTTGACACTGACACTTAATTTTTCTTTACGTTGCATGCGCTAGACATGGACAAAAGTCCACATCGAGGCCAAGCTTTAATTGAAACATAGAGAGGATTATAAAAGGGAAAGAGAAGAGACAAGGGAAAATAATTACGGATTTTAGAGTCTCTCTCTCTCTCTCTCTCTCTCTCTCTCTCTCTCTCTCTCTCTCTCTCTCTCTCTGTTATAAAGTCATGATTAATTGTCTTGGAAGGAAGTAGGTCACGAAAGAAAAAACAAAAACAATCGCAATCTCTTGATTCTATGCGATAAACAACTTAATACAATCTATCAATTTCCCTGTCACAAGATATCCCCATTCCCAAGCATGGCCGCTGGCTGGGCCAGTCTCTCTCTCTCTCTCTCTCTCTCTCTCTCTCTCTCTCTCTCTCTCTCTCTCTCTCTCTCTCTCACACACACACACACACACACACACACACACACACACACACAATAACAAAGACGCCAGCCGTCGCAAAGGCCATGTAATGTAGGCTTGCCTCTCCCATCACGACCACAGGACCAAACCCGGCCCATCTAGCTGGCTGGCAGCTTACCACTCACAGTCTGCCCCGCCACTGGTGGAGATAGATGGACCCCACTAACGCTGATGAACACCTCCCAACTAAGAGAATTACCAAGACAAATGTTCTCGTAGTATCAACAACTAGAGAACCTGAGGGAATAAATCTGTCTGATGGTATGTGATATTAACACAGAGAGGTGACTACCATGGCAAATTAGTACAGTTAGTCCTTCCGGCACTCCTAGAGCGCTCTCGGTGCATTATTTCAGAGGGGGATATCCTTTATATTTTCCGTTTTACACTATTGAAGTTAGAGTTTATGATATTTCCACCAGATATGTGAGAAAAATCATAGGCAATCGTACAGATCGCAGAAATGTCGTAGGGTGCGCCTCTTGCCACCTCCCATCATCTATTTCTACCTTCCTATTCCATCCATCCATCCGCCTCCTCCTCTTCCTCCTACACTCTATTCCTCCTCCTCCTCCTCCTCCTCCTCTCCTACATTCTATCTATCCACCTCCTCCACCTCCTAAACCCTAGCAACAGTGCAGCAAAATCATAAGGCCTTACTTAACCCCCACTTGAACACCTCAATCAAAACTTTCAACCTTGTGCACGACGGTGCGACCCGTTTGTGCACGACTGTGCTGCCCTTCATCACGACGGTACGGCCATTGAGCACGATAGTAAAGCCGTAAGGTATACGATTTGCTGGTCTATGATCTAACCCTTGAAGCCCAGGTAAAAAAAAACCATTATACCAAAGGTTGTTACCGCTAGAGTCGAGGATCATACAATCATACTCACAAATTGTACTGTGGTGTTCATGCTGGTGTGTATTCGTGCTCAAGAGTCGCACAGTCGAGCTCGAGAGAAATCAATTCGGGTTCGAGAGGTTAAAAGAATTTCTTTCCTTATTTCGAAGTCTAAAGGAAATCATCGACGAGGAGGAAGTGACGTCATCTTTTGCCTAGGGGGAGGGGAGAATACCCTCCCTAGTCGCTGAGGCCTCAAGGTAGTTGTGGAAATTCGCTGTGCTTGACTAACTTATCTAAGAACGTCTCCTCGTAGGAGGAGCCGACATGGTTAGGTGGTTGGTTATATGGGGTTTAAGCCTCTGGGGCCTTTAAAAGACCGTCAGCGTCGAGTTACATCTACCATTCACAGAAATTTGAACACTTTCGTCAGGTGTTCAAGATAATTCTAAGACAATACAATGTCACAGTAACGTATATGCCTCCTGCACACACTTGCCAGCAATGTTTCTCTTCTTCATACAGTGACCGACATGCCACAGGAGTAACATGCCCCAATCATGACAGCTTAAATTGTTATTGTAAGAATATGGTTTTCTTATTGATCACGTACTTCGATGATTCTACAAGTACACCACAGGTACAAAGTGCATTTCTTGAGCTGGATGATGAAAAATCAGATATACGTACTATTCAAACTATGAACGACTTAGAAAACGTGAATCTACATAAGTTAACTGGTCCCGAAGATGCCTCTCCCTCAATATCAGAAGAAGCACGAAGGTACGGAACATTTCCTATTGCCAAAATATTAAAAACCGGCGGGTGACTGGAAGTTTGGTGTTACACCATTTTCCAGAAAGGATATAGAAAATGCACTTTGAATTACCACCCTAAAATTCTTACTTCGTTCGAGGAAAATGATTAGAGACACTAATTATGGATAGGACAGTTGAACTCTTAGATGATAAAGTGGTATCTAATGATCAAATTGGATTTCTGGATGAAAAGGGCATGCCTGACGAGGTTGATAGATTTCCTTAGTCACCGTGACAAGTGAGGTACTGCAGGGATTGGTGTACAGTCCCATTCTTTTCATTTCTAAGTCAGTGATCTGAATTCAGATCTCACCAGCTGACTTTCAACTTTTGTTGGCGACACTAAATTACGAAACGTAGCCCAGTCGATGGACGACTGACTTTCTAATGATTCAAAGTTATTGATACAAACTTCAAGGCTATGACAATGGACCCTCGCTGTAGGTAAATGTAGAGTAACGCATTTGGGGGGAAAAAAGAAAAAAAAAGAAAATGATATAAACAAAATGCTGGCTACGAATATAGAAATGTCCAGTAAACTTTTAGTATAAGTAAAAGAAAAAGAAAACGCTTGAGATGATTACCAGTTATGATCCAATACACGAAAAAGAGAATGCCAAGCTGTATATGAAAACGCAAACATAAGCTTTCATCACCAGAAATGTCAACAACAAAACTAAGGACACAATGCTCGCATGACAATGCTCTGGTCAGGCAGGCCCCATATAGTATATGCTGTTCAGTTTTAGTCACCAGCTTGATCAAAAGACGTGGAAAAACTGGAAGAAATTCAGAGAAGAGCAACGAAACTAATTCCACCGCTCGGAAATAAGTCTTTTGGAGAATGCCTCAAATCTAAAAAATATTTTCTCTTAGGAAGCTGTAATATCTATATGGCAAAAGTTCTCCCTTTTTGGTGTAGAGTTGTGGAACACTGGAATAAATTACCACCAGATGTCGTCAGTGTAAAGCCTTCAAAACTAAACAAGAGGAAGAAACAGACATTCGAATCTAATGTTTTACAAATTAACTTTTTTTGTTTTTTTCCTTCTGTTAGACTTACCCATCTCCCTGGAGAGCCCCGTTGTAGACAGAGTATGGAACTTTTCCCCTTCACGCTTTTACGCTTTCCCGTAAGATTTCCATGACAGTGTATTCTTTCCACACCATATGGCCGCTTTTTTTTCTCTTTCTCCTTCTGTTATTGCGGAGGGAATGGTGAGTTAGGAGGGATCCCTGTGCTTAACTATCCTGTCTTGACCACAAACAATAGCAGCACGACAGGACACAGTACTGAACTCCAGCAGATAACCTCGTCACATGTCAACAAGTCTCTTGTAATTTGTCCTTCCTATTATACTCCTTCACCTTCATCTTACTTGCTCACCCTACCTCCCTCACCCTTATCCTCCAGCTTCACCCTCGCCACTCCCCTTCCGTATCCTTCAACCTCAAATATAGTTCGATATATTCTGTGTGGCGGTGGTGGAACCACCTGCTTACTCTGGCTCTGTTAACCCTGATCAGGTAGTGAAGCTGAAATGTGTGATTTCCATTCCGATATTTGTTTAATGCCTTAAAGACCGGCACTCAAGGTAATTGGTTAGCTTATTGTAGCTTTAATTTTTCTTGTCGAAATCTCCAGTTACGAACAAAAGTCCCGAGCGGGGAGAAGCTTTAATTGGAAGAGTAGAAGAGACTCTTCGAAGGAGTATGGAAACAAGGAAAGAAGAGATTGCGTAATCCAAGAGTTTTTTTTTTTTGGAAGAAGTTGAAGACCTGGATTTTTAAAACCGATTCGGTAGAGAGGCAAATCAAGCTCTTCTTTGTTCCACTCTTCGTCGGATGAGATGGATGGAGAGGAACAGACCTGGAAGTACTAGGCTTCGTGAAGGATCAGTAGTAAGTTTCTCATGTGTGGAAGAAGGTTCAATCCTGCCAATCATCTCTTAAGCATTTTGGAGTGATTGGAATCGTGCTTCAAGTCCGATCTAAAAATTTTCATGGATACCGAAATAAAGTCCAATTCCCCGCCTCCAGCAATTTGTCATAGTAGCAGTTGAAAGGGGTTGCATTTGTTTCATTATTGCAGATACGTCAGGAGGAAATATTATAAAACAAATTCCTGCACTTGAGTCAAGATATTTGTCTTGACTGTGTGTATATGTGATGCCTAAGGAGGAAGGAGGCGGCACTTTGACTATGGATCTCTAAGCGCTAAACATGTTTTTAGAGATATTTATATGCCAAGCGCAACTGCAAAAGAAAATTGCTTAAGCAATATCTCAACCTTTGTGAGTTGGTATCTGTAGATCTCCACGATACATGTTCTTCCCTCTCAGAGCGCTGGGTCTTACGGTAAGCAATTCCCTTCTCATACCGTGAGGAAAATATATCAGCCTATTCACATTTTCCAGGGAGGGGGGTGGGGGGTTACCTGCTTTTTTGAACAAATATTGGAGTCACTAGACCTGCAAAACTGTCCATAAATGTTCTGAGTTTTGAGATAAGTTCTGACATAATTGTTCTCACGTTCCTTCGACCTGGATAAGTAAATTTGTGAGCTGTATTATCAACATTTTTTGTCAACGTCGTCTGAGCCCCCGGTGTCGCCATCAGGCTGGATGACTCCATCTTAGTTTCCTTCTCGGTGATACACAATCACTGTCTTGGATTCAGTTTAGCTTAATCTCACCCCTAGTGCACCCCGGGCAAACCGCACGTAAATACGTACCTATTCCAGTGGGTGACTGTGACTGTGACTGTTCCTTGCCTCCACTGAAGAAGAGACTTTATTTGGTGGTACGAGAGCTCCGCCAAAGGTCTTATTCGTCTCTTAATGACGTTCAGTTTCCCGCAGATTCGACTCTTTGTGGGGAAAAATAAAAGCATCTTATCATTGATTATTGATTGGATTCGAGCCGGCTACCCAGGCAAATTCATGGTGAACATCATGCTCATCCTGTGAGTGGTAGCGCTAAAGGATTACAAAGGCTACAAAGGGTCTTACTCAGACCCCAGAAGGTTGATATTACATAATATGTGATTAGATGTTTAATTTCTAACGTCCTGTATGTGAACGATGTTCCTTCCTCCTCTCTGAGATGATAACAGATGGCCTGGTACACTGCTCATCAATCTTGTCTTCATTATCAGTCTTCACCAGACGCCAGGATCCCCCTTCAGACTGCAAAGGCACCTTTCTCTGATAGAGTTATTACTGACTTTTTTTAAATTTCTTTACTTCATTCTTCACTGGTCACTTCATTCAGTTGTTGTCAGACGAGCACATCAAAGGGAGGATCTCCAGTCTATTTTCCTTAGTCTTGGCCTAGGGGAGATCCCTGGAAGGGTGGGGCGAGGAGGGGTGGAGGGAGGAATGGGTTTCTGAAAAAAAACGAAATAAATCTCCTCCATCCATATTCCAGGGAGAGCCAGTGTTTGGAAAGATAACTTGTTCAGACTGGTCCTTTTTTTTTTCTTCTTCTTCTTCCTAACGTAATGGAGGAGGTTGGAATATGAGATTTTCATGTAGCTGGTCTGTCTGTTGAGGCCCGTATCAAACTGACCCCTTTTTGTATTTTTTTCATGTTTTGTAAGCAATCGTCAGATCTCTAATTTTCTTTCTGTCTCAGAGATTCTCCGCCTCCGGTAGACGATGCTCTTTTTTCTTCCTCTTTCTCCGTAGACTAGAACAGATGAATACCGATTTACCTCAAATCGCCTTTATCAGTTGCTGGGATCACTTCCAAACTTTCCTCCTCGAAGGGTCAGGGGTTATTTAGATAACTTCTTGAGGGTTTTTTTATTCACTGAAGCCCTAGTATCGTGGTGTATCATTTTTCTCCTGCCTTACGTCTACGTGTATGGGGACTGAACAACTTTCTTTCAGATATTAAGTCATTCGGGTCAAAGTATGTATAGTTGTCGTCAAGTATTTGAAATTTCGGTTAAGGGTACGAAGGTTATATTCTAATTACATTCTTTCAGTTTGATTTCTCATCTGGGAGTGGAGGTACAGGACTGGATTGCATATATAAAGCAGCTTTGCTTGTCTCTCAGCAGTTGTTGTTGGTCGAAACATTACATTTGATGGATACTTTTAAAGTTTAGGTTTGAGAGGGATGTCTGACTTTCGTTCTATTATCAAGGTGAAGTCTTTATCTGTCTAGTTTCTTAATAAGCAACAGTGAGACAAGAGACCTCTTCTGAAAAGGCTTCTGCATTTGGCAGTATGGTATGTTTTTAGCATTGAAGAAAATCTCACTTGGCAAATTATCAGAAAATGTCATTACCTATTTTCAAAAGAAGTCTCGCCAAAGAATTGTTCATTCTTATCCTCTTTTTTTTCCTTTCCTCTCCCATCACTCGTAAGGGTTTTCCAGCTTATTGCCGAAGGATCAGAATGATTGATAACTTAATCTAGTAATAGCTATGGTCACTCAACTAGGAACTTCATAAGACTTGCTATACGAGATCCCTCATTTTCAGACAGCTCGTTCAATATGAGAATCAATGCCCATCATCCTTAATGGAGACCACGTACTCTACGTGGTGTTATGTCTCTGAAATACACAGGACGGCTCCTGTTATGAATTTTCAGATACGGGTATAGCATTTAGGAATGCTAGCAGGAGCTATATTCTGTACAGTCTAAACAGAGCAAACCTTACGCCTTATGCACAGTGGGAGTTCAGCTCATACAGTGTATATATTGTCGAGAATTATATATCTATTTCTTCACCTCATTATCCAACGTTAGTTTAACTGTACGGTATCTTCTTGACAGAGGCTTCCGGTGCATCAGGTTATGAGTGGCATCCTTTGTGTAGGATGGTTTCGTTGTCCTCATCCTCCCTCTTCCTCCCTCTTTTTTTCTTCTTTTTCTTTTCTTCTTCTTCTTCTTCTTCTTCTTCTGTATGTATGGTAGATGATCCTTGTACCTTCCCTGATATGGTAGACTAAGACGTCATTTGTTTATTGAATGGATAAGTGAGAGAAATATAAGGAGAAACTTTACTTAACTCTCAATCCCTCTGCCTCAGGTAACTGAAACTACCGTCGAGTGTGTCCAATCCTCGTCCTCTTCACGACCAGCTTTGATGTGAGGGTGTATTTCACACATATGCGATGCGGTGGATCTCGTGTGACGGATGTGGGTGGCTTTGAATCTCCGAGGTCGTGTGGGACTGTGATGCGATGGCATAGGAGGAGGAGGAGGAGGAGGAAATGGAAGGATGTGTTGCAACTACAAAAGTCAAGAAAAGTAATTCTTGTATTTCCCTCACCCGTATTGATTCATGGCATCCAGAATTCACGAAGGTAAAATATAAGAATATCTACATCATAGCAGGTTTCGACAACTCAGATCTCCAACTCGATGAACATCACTACTAAACATTTACTTCTTGCTTTAATCAGCTGTGGGAGTGAGGAGAGATGACACGTATACAGACAGATACTATCTCTAATGAATGAGATCTGGAGATTGATATATCAATACTTTACACAAAATAAAGCATCTTCCCTAAGATCTCGTATTGAGAGGACATTGAGCAACCCAAGATGAGGAACGGAGCTGCATCTCATCCTAAAACAAATGGCGTGAAGCAGTGAGGAGTGAGTACCTGCCCCTCCCTACCTCCTCTACTGTCCACAAAGCAAGCACGGTGGCTGATGGGCAATAGACTATGGCTGCCATAGACACGTTCTACCATGAATATTCAATATGAATTATGCCAAAAGCTATACAGATGAATAGTGGCTGACTGGGGACAATGTGAGTACAGACGCTACTGAAATTATTTGAATTTTGACGAATTTGTTTTGAGGGTGAAATTCTTCGCATAAAAGCATCGGCTCAGTTTGTAGTTTGCCGAATATTCGCTGGATACAGGGACTGATGCAACCATGAGCCATAACATACAATTCAAAAGGAATCATTTTGTCCAAAGGAAAACGCACTAGCTTCTTGATATATATATATATATATATATATATATATATATATATATATATATATATATATATATATATATATATATATAACATTATAATTTTGGTGGACACGCCGTCATGGATTTGCACAGGGCAAATATTAATCAATCGTGTTTATACAACATTTACATTTATACCCAGACTAATATTTACCCGGAGTAATAGTGC